>NC_056736.1:101515064-101600064 GCF_019279795.1 Protopterus annectens
ACAAAACATAATGACACATGAGGTCTGAAGAATGGGTATTGTTTTGGGGCTGCAAAAGTGCTTACCTTTATTTTATTTGATTATAGTTCTATTAAAGTTTTTATGTTTTTATAGCTGTGGTGGTCGATGAGCATTTTTTGTTTTTAGTTTATGATTTGACCTTCTGTGTCGACCTTTACCTACAAGGAAATCCTGCATTCTCATTTATAATGACACATGTTGTCATCCATACATATCCAAACATTTCCATCTTGTTTAGTTTACAGTAAACTGAATAAACATAGCTTAGCACAGTGGTACAAACTGACACAGAGTGATGCAGATGAAGGCAATCAGTTTCAAATGTATTGCTATAAGCATTGTACTCCCATTTTGTATTAGTTAAATTTGCTTCCCTGTGCCAAACATTAGGCAAATGCAGAGGTGGAAGAACAATGACACAGAAGGGGGATGATACATTGTTAGGGTGATATGCAGCCAGGGACAAAATTATTTAGCGATGAAGAAGGATAATGGCACCTTACAACAATTAGTAGCCAACAGGTACAACTACATTACTGGAATGGCAAAGTAATTTAATTTATTGGCATCGATTCTTAAGTGGCACAGATATATATACTGTTTAAAATTTAAGATCCAAATCCAGTCAAGATTCTGAGAACTGGATAATTTTACAAATATTTAGAGACTTTGTGAGCACAGAGATTAATAAGATATTTAAGCTAGATATTAAATTGTTCCCCAGAGTATTAGAATTCTTAATAAAAATCCATAATAATGGAATGAAAAATAAATCATGAGTCACAAATTTATAAAATTCTTGTAAGATTTCACATATTTAGACAATTCCTATTGTAACTTCTCAAAAATTAATAAGAAAGACTTCTCTGAAGAAAACAAAAAAATAATATTAAATTCTAAAGATAAAACTACATCTTCAATACACTGGAAACTTTTCACTTGGAAATTTTTATACAGAGCTCTTATCACGCCTAACAAAATTACAATGTACAACTCAAAAATAATTATTTATTTTGTTTTATTTAACATTTGTTGACTGAGAGAGTCTGACTAGGACAGAACCTATTTTCAGCAGAGGCCCAGGGAGAAATGGTCCTGACGCATGTCTATGGAATGTTAGAGGGGAGCCAGAGTACCCTGAAGAAACCTACACAAATGCAGGGAGGACATGCAGACTCCTCACAGAAGGTACCCCAACTGAGAATTGAACTAGAGAATCTCTTACTGTGAGGTGACAAATTTAACTGTTGCACCACTGTGCCACCCAATTAAATGCTGGAGATGTGATTCTGAAATAATAGCTGATTGAATGCATATGGTATATGAATGTGAATTAATCTTTTCTTTTTGGAAAGAAATTAATAACTTCATTCAAGCTCTATGGTCAGATAGATGTAATATTTCTAAATCTTTAGTTTTATATAATGCTCCAGTTCCTGAAATAATTCCAAAACCCCAAGTGCTTCTTCTTCGGTCTATTCTTGCTATAGCCTGAAAAGTAACTACTAAAAATTGGACAAGTAAAGTTCCCCCATCTAATGTTGAATTTATTAGTATGGCAAAAATTGTTTGAAGTAGTGAATTGCATACTATGAAGATGAGAACTTCTAATATCATACATTCTTATAAATCTTGGCTTAAACTTAAAGATGTGCTTGAAAAATATTATTTATTGTTGATATGTATAACTTTGATGTATTGATCAGCTGTAGACCTATATAAATATTTTTTTATAATTGATTTGTTTATTTATTGTTTCAAAACCAAATAAAAAAATAATTTTTTTACCATACTGTCAAATTGGTAACATTCTGTCACATCATAATGGTCAGAAGTTACCTAGCATTGCAGCATTTTTTTAATGCTTGCTACTGTTTGTGTTTATACTGTCTGAAAGATTGCCTATTTCACAATTATTTAACAATTATTTCTTGTAATAATATTAATTAGCAATCAGTCATAAACCCCATATCAGTAATAGAAGAAAAAAGAGAGAAGCAAAAGAAAGCATAGATCCTTTCTATCTGTTTTCAAATAAAGCCTGATCTTATCTTTTGAGAAGTAACTGGAGATATACACAAAATTAGATAGTTAATTGAACCAGTTCTGGGTTGAAAACCTTGATGAATACATAGCAAAAGTAACTCATTACTGTGGGAACATTAACACTCAAGGCATGAATCTGCTGTTATCAATAATACCTGACTAGCCACTGGTGCAATGCATGATGGGAAATGTAAACTCACCTAATGAGACTGTAACTCTGTAACTACTACAGGAGCAAGACTACCAATAGGAAAGTGCCTTGTACTTTGCTGTAGTGCTTGAGGCAAATATCTGGTTCATGTAATAATTAATCTGTTATAGCCTAGTGCAGGGGGCCCTGAGGGAGTGGGGCACTATTGGCCCAATTGGTCTAAGACTGGCCCTGGCAGTGATGACAGATGTTAAGCAGTTGATTTTTTTTTTTTTTGTCTTTTTTACATGCAGATTTATCCACTGCTAAAGTACTCCCAAGGTAAATCCTTAGATTATTTGCATAAAATGACTGCATCAAGGAGGTATCCTGATGAGTTTTTTATATGCATGTGGCTGTATCAGTATTGCAGAGGTACAAAAAGTAGTGGTTTGATTTTTGACATTAAAGAAATATTTAGAAGAAAATAAAGATTCAAGTGTAGTCAAGACAGTTGTATTCACTTATGTATGTTTGTTTATTTGTATTATGTGTCTTTCCTTGTATTGACTAAATCATCTCCGTACATCATAGGCCAAATTAGAGTCTAGAATACAAGGAATGAAAAATCAGGAGGATACTAAAGGTGCACGCAATGAGCCCTTGGTGGTTCCACAATATGTCAAGAAGAGTTAACACCCTTGCCAACTTCAAGATAAACCAAAAGGCAGAATAGTAACAAAAATCATGTTACAGAGTTAAAATTGAAATGCAAGTCTATTAATGCAATACAAATTAAAGGTACTTGCAAATATATAGTTGTCTATGTATATAATGCACAGTAAATACAGTTTTATGCTAGAAAACTCAGCAGTAGTAATTATGAAAAAAAAAATTAAGAGGAACCCTGACAATGAGGCTGCTGACAGAAATTGTTATCCTTAATCCCTAAAACAAAGACAAATTTCCTCACTGTGGAGGAACTCTGATAGGGATTTCATAAATACAGAGTGTGAGTCTTGTCATTTAATATTGGGTGAGAGTTTGCTCCATAAAGCAGTGCCCAGATTCAAGAAGGCACATTCCGCAATTACAGTTATAAATGTTGGCTGGGTTAAGGAGATAATGTCTCCTTAGGAGTTTCTTAGTGTTTATGATTGTCCCTGGAAGGGAGTCTTCTTTTCGAAGGGGTCAACAACCTTCTTTCAAGAATGGGTACAGAAGGGTACTTAACAGGAAGGTTATCTTTCTGCAACTGGAAGCCATGGTAGGCTGTTTAGACGGTTACACCAGTGAGTGTGCATGTTGAAAAAGTAGGACAAATCTACAGAATTTGTTTTCTGAAATTTGTGTCTTTGGATGTTATAGGCAGTGGGAAAGACAAGAAATGGTAGCCTATATTCTAGCACGGGTAGGAGGACATTTTTGGCAATGGCAACATGCCCAGATGAACAGAACAGATGGAAGATTTGGTAGCACTGTTATAATTGATAGAGAACTTTAGTAAGTGATGTCAGTATAAGAAGAGAAGGGAATGGAATGATCTAGCACAAGGCCTAAATATTTGCATTCAGAAAAAAAAACATGAGATGATATTGTTTTTGTCATCAGCAATAGTAATGCCTGAAAGCATTTTAACTTTATTTCAGAATGAGAAAAGCATAACATGTTTTATGGTTAGCGAGAAAGTTGTTAGAATTTGTCCAAGAGCAGAGAAGAGAGAAAGAACACTAGAGTTGACTTTGGAGGTTAGAAACATTTTTATTTGCTTGTAGAAAAGGCTGTATTGTCATTATGCAGTATGACATCCAAAATGGGAAGATCCTCAGTAAGGTAGTTAATAAAAATAGAAAATAACAAGGGACATAGTAAGGAATATTGAAGGACTCATCCAGTATTGAGTGTGCTATGGGAAGATATCTGGTTATTAGTGTGGACCTGAAATGATCAATTTTCAGGGTTACTTTGGAACAATTTAATGGTTTTATGGTCAAAGGTGACTTTTTTCATTTTAGTAATAAGAACAATGTGGTTTACCGTTACTAATGCCCTCATCATATATACAAATATTACAGCTGTGATAAGTCTATCTTTCATTAATATGACTATAAATAGAATCAGTAGCAGACAACAGTGCTACTGTGGTACTGAAGGGATTTCTGTAGCCATGCTGCTTGCCTGACAATAAGCCATAGCTACTGATATGTTTGAGCAGTTTCTATAGAATTTTCTCAAATATTTTTACCATGGGGCAAAACGTGATTGGTTGGAAGTCTTTATGAGTTTTAAGAGTGGGAATTTTCTGTAGATGGATTTTAATGGAGTGCTTAAAGTATGGAGGGACATTTCCTGGGGAAAGGGATAGATTGTACATGTAAGTATGAGATTTGGCAATTTTATTTGTTACTCTCATTAGGAAGATGGAACAGAGTATAGATTTGTGACTGGGGTTTTTAAAGTTTTTAGTAGGTTATTATTCTTCTTTACTGAGATCTCACAGAAGTGGAAGAGAACTGCATACTTAGTTATGAGCGATGGGGTGCATAGGAAAGTGTGGGTATTGGCTGCAGATTGATGATAGGGACTGATAGCATGATAGCACTTTACTCAAACTTCTGTTTGTTTTACCATAACATAAAGCCACCCAGATAGTTGCTTTTGACATAATAATATTCCAAGGGAAATGAAACAGACATGTCAGAGATTCATTGACACAAAGCCCTATGCAAACTGTTTTTCCTTTAACTAAGAATGCTTTCACTCAAATACCTTTTCTCCCTCATAACTCAGACTTAATATTTCCACTTACAACAGCAACCTAAAAGTTATATATGGAAGTAGGTGGCAAAATTATGAATGATGTAGGTTTGAGCTGGGAAGAGTAGGTGAGGAATATGTTTGCAGAGAGTCGGAAATGTATAGACCAGGCCAGCTGTGTACAGGTGGTTATTGATAATATGTACACAAACCTGTAAGAATAGTATCATAAACTTGCGATTGAGTGATGTTCAGTAAGGTGATGAGCATAAGACATACTTGGGTATAGAAGTGGTTGCTTGGAAAACTTAGTAGTGTAGTGGGTTGATAGAAGAGAGTTATAGGGGGTGTTATAGTTATCTATGCAAAGGGAATAAGAAAATATTAGAGGTTGAGTGTCATTTTGTGACACCTTAGTTGCCACCTAAGATGGAAGGATTAAAGGAGATGTAAGGAAATTATAAGTGTAATGGATATGATAGATAGATAGATAGATAGATAGATAGATAGATAGATAGATAGATAGATAGATAGATAGATAGATAGATAGATATTTAGATAGATAGATAGATAGATAGATAGATAGATAGATAGATAGATAGATAGATAGACAGACATACAGATAGATATAGATAGATATGTAGATAGATAGATAGATGGATAGATAGATGGATAGATGGATAGATAGATAGATAGATAGATAGATAGATAGATAGATAGATAGATAGATAGATAGATAGATAGATAGATAGACAGACAGACAGACAGACAGACAGATAGATAGATAGATAGATAGATAGATAGATAGATAGATAGATAGATAGATAACATGCACATGAAACTAAAGACAAAAATATTTATTTAATGAGTTTAACAAAGGAAGAGGTGAAACTTGGGAAATGTATATGACTAAAACCAAAAAACAAGCAAACTGTTTAAATCCAAAAAGCGAGAATTAGAGACGGAGCAGTAAAATAAGACTTCAAGGTCTGAAGAAGGAGAGGAATGTCCGCTCCGAAAGTGCTTATTAAACAGTTAGTTCTTATTTTACTGCTCCATCTCTAATTCTCGCTTTTTGGATTTAAATGTATATGACTAAACTGGACTAGTCCAGCAGTCATGCTTTTCAGCAAATTGTTAAGATAATCATTAAGGACTATTTAAGAACACAATCATTCTGTAAATGAGAAGTGTATAAAGTAATAGCAAATATGCAATACTGTTTATATACAAACCAAATATATCACAAGGACATGAAATCATGCCATTAATTTGAAAACCATGCCTTCAGTTATACTTTGAATGTTAATATTTAACTTTGTACATGATAAAGCATGCAATAAATACCTGGTGATTGGAAAAAGAAAAGAGTTGCTATGTTATATGTCAGGAGACAATTTGGAATCATCAAATTTAGATTTAGATTAATATTATTCTGTGGTGCTGCTATTAAAAGTATGTTGAAATGCATCAAGGACTTTCTATACTCCTGAATGCTTTCAGGCTTATTAATGTGCATCAGTATTTACTAATTACAATTGTAATAACTGTTATAAATCCTTGTCATCACTCACTTTGCTAACATATTTAATGTAATATATGTGAAAATAATCTGGCAGCTATGTTAAGTCGTAGCATATAACCAGCTCTTTATGTAAATCAACACCTGGCTAAATAAAATATCACTCAAAGTTAAACTTATGTAAATCTGTTCTTCATGAAGGTAGCTCCAGCAGGGTTCCATTCTATGTTGCTTTGAACTTCCACAAGAGATATAACAATGTAAAAATAAATAATATGGTCAGACTTCGCAGATGATGTAAACATTAGCAAACTAATCCCAGTTTAAGAAGATTGCTGTTTGGTTTACAACATAGCAAGCAAGTTTTATTTTTAGTTTGCAATAATCTAAATCTTTGTAAAATAATGCTACATGTGCAGTGTTCATGTAAGATCTACAGAAGCAAGAGTAGCTTTCTTGATAACATTTTAGAAATAGGTAACAACTTAACATTTTATTTTATTTATTTATTTTACATTTGTTGACTGGGAGTGTCAGGCTGAGCTATTGCCCTTTTTCAGTGGAGGCCCGGGGAGAAAAGCACCACAGAATGCAGTCAATAAAAATAGCAATAAACAATTTTGGTAGTTAAAATACGTAACATAGTTATGATCACTGAAGCTAAAATTCGAGTAAGCATTTATCCCTGTCCCACTCTCTCTCACACTACATATATATACCCACACAAAAACACACATGCACATAGACACAAATGCACACACACACACACACACACACATCCGTGTGTGTGTGTGTGTGTTTGTGTGTGTGTGTGTGTGTGTGTGTGTGTGTGTGTGTGTGTGTGTGTGTGTGTGTGTGTGTGTGTGTGTGTGTGCACGCGTGTGTGTGCCTGTGCCTGTCTGTGCCACACACACACACACACACACACACACACACACACACACACACACACACACACACACACACACATACTCATGTGTACTAATATGTGCAATTCAACACTCAGGTTTGATATGATCAGTAGACAATTCGGAAAGTATTTAATACAATTTTGTATATACTAGTAAAGTCAAATGTCTGACATCCATCTGACAGAATTAAGGCAATATCTGAGTTTATATTATAAAATACAAAAACAATAAAATGCCTGACAACTGTATGTAAAGTAACTTGTCTACCAAAAAAATATTTTTCTTAAAAAAATAATTTTGCTTTAGCTTGCCAGTAAGCATGCTAACTTAAGTCTTGAAGCTATTGGTTTATTCAACAAATTGCCTGCAGTCCGAATGTTGTTCTAAAACTGAATTAGTCTTATGTAACATGGATCCCTTGAGCTTTTACTTTATGCTGCTACAAGCTAAAATGTATGACTAAGTGAGATATGCTTTCAAAGGGAAGAGCTAGATGAAAGAAAATAATGCCAGTCATTTGAATGGAAACATTTTGCTCTAGCAATCACTTGCGAACGTTTGTTCAGCTTGCAGGGGATGAAGCACGTACATTAACGGGGACTTACAGTGCATTAAAGAAAATGATTGAAGAAGGGTTGATCTGGCTATATGTTTTAATCCTTTTGTTGGCACTTAATTTTCTGCCATTTCCTCCTTCACCATTTTGATGAGCCATACAGTAGGTTATGGGATCATTTTTTTGTTTGCTTGTTTATTTATTTGTTGAATTAATTTGTAACAAGAGTAAGCCCACCAAACACAGCTGCCTGTGTTCAGTGGCAAAGACTGTATGTTTATGCTTAAAAGATTTTATCAGTTACAGAATACATAACTGGAGGTGAGGGAAAAAATCAGAACAGCAGGACAAATTTTATGACAGCCTTATTCTTCTGTTCTAAATTGCTAGATCATACAGCCTTTTTGGTGCTTTGAACGACTGTCCCCCGGATTCTTAAAAGCTTGCACGGAGTACCAGATGAGTGCAGAAGTCCACGCAGGCAATATGTCTGCCGTGCGATCCAGGAACAGCCTGCAGGGGCGTGCACAAGAGCTCCAGCACTAATCCTGCACAGACTAAGCCCTGGTATGCAAATCACCTAATTTGCAGGAGAAATCCATGCAAATGAGGTGATTTTGCAATCCAGGAAGCTTACAATAGTCCGTGCAAGACTAGTGCTATCTGCAGAAATGTACTTGGTTAGTACATTTCTGCAAATTCCAAAACGGAGCTATGACAGCACCAAATAAAGGCTGCTTATTATTGAGGAAGCATGCCAATGGTCAAGTAGAAGGCCATTGGCATTGCAAACTGTTTAAAAAAAAAAAACAACTTTTAATTTTTTTTCACCGATCTCGGCTGTTTAAGCATAGGGCACAGGAGCGCAAACAGGATTGGGTCGAAAATAATAAAATAAACTGAAAATGAGCATTCTAACATGATTCTAACAAAAATCAGTATTCTACCATGCAAGTCAATGGCAGGCAAAAGACAACTTGGCCAGGGAGTAGTGATTGCTAAGGGGGTAAGGGGGGAGGCTCAGTGTGGGACATGTAACTATGCATTAGTAGACAGTCCTATGCAAATGAGGGAAAGGTTAGTGAATCCCAGATATTCCCAGAGTCTGAGGCAGGTCCCAAGAGTGTAAGAGTATAAATACTCTGCAAGACTAGGATATAGGTGACATCATGGGGGGGGAGGGGTGTCTGTCAGACATACTGTAAGCGGATTGGAGACCTGTGGCTCAGGACTGCTCCTAGCTTAGCACAGCTAAGGTAGAGGTGAGCCCAAACTGCCTAGCACTCTTTACAAAGTGTAAGCAGGTGTGCGCGCCATGCACTGGGTCTTACAGGAAGAAAAAGGAAGTTAAACCAGGAAATAGCAGCTCTGTGCACATTTGAGCACTCCGTTTGCACGACGTGTACACAGGCTTAAACAAGGAGGCAATGAGAAGGGAAAACAGCAGTAAGAAGGTAATCAAGGAGAACTAGCTTAGCTGACAGGTGAGATGTATCAGAAACAGTCAATTACACAGGCAGCAGCCCAGCCCAGCCCAGCACAACACTATAAGCTATGCAAACACATGTCCCCCTTGTTTTTTCCAAAACCTCTGCACCACCGGTGTATACAGACGGGTAAATTTTACAAAACGATAGCAATAGAAAAAATGTTAGGGGCTGCATTTGCTATTATAAACCAGCATGTGCAAAAGGCTGAGGGTGGTGAGGATGTGAATGCTGCTGAGCAACCCACAGTGAGGAGACGGAGAAGAGTGTACAGACCCAGGGTAACCTACCAAGGGCTACATGAGCTGGAGATAGTGGAGCGCTATAGGGTGGACAGGGACCTCCTATAGCAAATTGTTGAGCTGTGCCAGCCACACCTCTCACACAGAACTAACAGAGGGGAACCCATCCCAGTGGATACCAAGGTATGTGTAAGCCTAAGAATACTAGCTGCAGGTACCTTCCAAAGGCCAACTGAGGATATGATGGGGATTTCACAGGCATCAGCATCCAAGGTACTCCACCAGTTCCTGGATGCCATGTCAGCATATGTCGGTGTGCACATATATTTTCCTATCACCCGTGAGGCGTTGGCCAGCAATATGTGCCTCTTCCACCAAATAACAGAATACCCTGAGGTAGTGGATGCAATAGACTGCACGTACATATGCATTAAAGCACCACCAGGTGAGCGGGGTAGGGTCTACATCAACCGCAAGGGCTTCCCCTCCTTCAACTGCCAGGTCGTGTGTGATGCCCAGGGCATAATAATGAATGCGTGTGCTGGCTGCCCTTGAAGGTACCACTATTCCCACATCTGGCATCTGATGCAGCTGTACCAGATATTTGCCAACAGGGACATCCCACACGGTCACCCAGTGGGGGATGCTGGCTACGCACTGAAGCCATGGCTGATGACACCCATCAGAAATGCACACACACCCAATCAAGAGCTCCATAATGAGGCACACGCACAAACACGAATCATAATAGAGCGTGTGTTTGGGATGCTCAAGTCATGGTTCCGGTGACTGGACACATCCGGTGGAGCCTTGCAGTACTCACCAACTACAAGTACCCAAAGTGTCCTTGTATGTGCCATGCTACACAATATGATCCTGCGGAAACAGCTGCAGCAGGGACAGCATGGGGCAGGGCCACACAGCCCCCCACCAGTGCCAAGGCCTGCAGAGGCACAGAGTGACTCAGAGGAGGAACAACCTGAGCCTGCCCCAGTAGGAAGAAGGAGGCGTGCTCAGTATGCCCTGGCCTTGGCAAAGAGGCAACGCATAGCACATGCACTGACATAGTAGGGACCCAGGGAATGACACCTCTCTCCGACTCATACATACAGTAAAAGGGATGCCAAACATGACACTACCTGTGCTCAACCATGTATAGGGAGTGTACTATGTGCATCCGACATAGGCAGCCCTGCAGCACCACCCTCAATACTGGGACACCCACAAGGTAAGTGACTCACACATGCCAGTTGGGGGGGCACATACCCAATAACAGTCACAGCCAGCAGGATAGGTGTAGACAAACACAAAAAAATGCTGTACTATGGCCTCTGAATGAGCCCTATGGGTAACCCCTCCCCCAGGCCTACACAGACAGACTACAGCAGGCCAGGCAGTTGGATGTAAGTTGTGAAGTCTAGGAAGTCAGAAACTAATATGTAGGTAGTGAAAGCTATGCTCTGTAGTACACTGATATGCCTCTAGCCAGCAGGATAGGTAAGTCCAGAGACTAAAATGGTGTACCGGACATACCAGTACAGTCCTAGCAAAGGAGAAAATGTGTCAGGTGTGCCCCGCCATACTGCTTACACTTATAGTAACAGTCGGTGTGCCCCCCCCCCGTGTAGAAATGTAGAAACAGTCAGGTGCCCCCCATGAAGAAATGTAGCAACAGTCAATGCCAAATGACCAATGTATACCCTGCAGACACAGCAGGCTACCTGTCGATGTACAACACAAAGGTCAGCACCACAGTACAAACTACCAGGACTTGATCCACACATGCAATATAGATTGCCATACTGGGCATGCTCACACACTTAGACGAATGAAGGCAATGTCAGTCAACAACATACTGAAAGGTCATACTGGGCATGCTCACACACTTAAACACATGAAGGCCATGTCTGCAAACACCAGTGGACCAGACATATCTGGCAGTTGCAGTTCTTATTGCAGACACATGTCAGTATGCACCACTCCTGCCTTGCAAACATGGGAATACAGACATATATGTAGGGACAACACACTATAATAAGCCAAAGGTAGATGGACATAGATGTGTGGAAGACAGTGACTATGACAAAGAGCCATCTGGGCCTGTCCCATCCAGCACACAGCCAAAGGGCCCCAAACACATGAGGTGCAGGTGTCACTTGCTGCAGATACTAGCCACCAGTATCTGTCAGCATGACAGATTATATGATGCATGTGCCAGCTGTGTAACATGACTGTACAAGGAAGTTGTCACCTAGTAGCTGTATACACATACCTGTGGCATATGACACCATGTGTGCCTGCATGTGGCATGACAGCCACTACATGAATGGGTTATGGCCCATTCACACACTGCCCTCCCCATATTAGTATCATGACAAGCCTGCTGAGGTCATCCAATGTGAAATACACCTCTGGGAGAGCTGTAGCTCAGTAATCCCCATGGCGCGTCCCATAACTGTGTACTGCTGTAGTGATAAACTAGTTGGGTAGTAGTTCTAACCCCAGACTTGGCAACTGTGTGAGTGTGTGTTTGTGTGCATGTTTCTCTGACTGTGTAGAGAGAAATGCTTTTTAGGCTAGTCACACTCCATACAATTCATATACTCACCTTTGGCAAGGCTGCTGATGTCACTCACCTAGCAATACACCTCTGGGGATATCATAGCCCCATAATCTCTGTAGCACGTCCTGTAACTGTGCACTGCTGTAGTGTGATAAAGTAGTTAGGTAGGTGTTCTAACCCCAGACCTGGCAAATGTGTGTGTGTTGGTGTGCTGACTGAGTAGAGAGCAATGCTTTTTAGGCCACTCACACTGTACAATTCTTATACTCAACTTTAGCAAGACTGCTGATGTCACTCACCTGGAAATACAACTCCTGGAAAATAATAGCCTAGTAATCCCTGTAGCACCTCCTGTAACTGCATACAGCTGTCATGTGATAAAGTAGTTAGGTAGGTGTTCTAACCTCAGACTTGGGAAGTGTGTTTGTGTGTGTGTGTCTGACTGAGTAGAGCGCAATGCTTTTTAGGCTACTCACACTCCATACAGCTCATATGCTCAACTTTGGCAAGGCTGCTGATGTCACTCACCTAGAAATACACCTCTGGGAAAGTCATAACCCAGTAATCTACATAGCGCGTCCTGTAACTGCGTACTGCTGTAGTGTGATAAAGTGGTTAGGTAAATGTCCCAACCCCAGACTTGGCAAGTGTGTGTGTGTGTGTGCGTGTGTGTGTGTGTGCGCATGTGTGCCTTTGTCTGTCTTACACTGAGTAGAGAATAATGCTGCTTAGGGTACTCACACTCCTTAGAATTCATATACTCAACTTTGGCAAGGCTGCTGATGTCACCCACCTAGAAATACACCTCTGGTAAGGTTGTAGTTCAGTAATCTCTGCAGCATGTCCTGCAACTGCATACAGTGTAGTGTGAATTAGAACCGAGGTAGGGTTCCATCTCCACCCATGTCAGTTTTGGATGTTTTGTGTGTGTTCCAATGTCTGTGCATGGAGGAATGCATTATAGGCTACACACTCACAGTACATTTCGAATGCCCTACTTTAGCAATCCTGCTGATGTCATTCATTGTGAAATACACCTTTGGGGAAGGATTCCTCTAGTAATCCCTGTGATGTGTCCTATAACAGCTCCATGCTGTAGTGTGATATAGACCTTGGACAGAGGTTCTATACCCACATGTCAGTTATGGATGTTTTGTGTGTGTCTCACTGTCTGTGCATTTTAGGCTAGTCACTCACAGTACAGATGAAATGGCCTTCTTTGGTAATCCTGCTGATGTCATTCAATGTGAAATACACCTTTGAGGAAGAAGTACTTCAGTAATGTCCGTGGCACGTACTATAACTGCGTAGTGCTGTAGTGTACTAAACTAGTTAGGTAGGGGCTCAACTTCCAGACATAACAAGTGTGTGCATGTTTGTAACTCGTATCCTGTATAGAGGTGGTTGTGAGTGTGTGACAGCTGTGGACAATGTGGAGGGGGTTTTGCTTATATCTTTTATGGAAACCCTACTATATATCACAATGTCAACCATACAGGGATAACAGATGTAAATTAGCTGAAAGGCTGGGGTGCAAAGCCATACCCATACATGTGACATCAAGGCCAGCCACTTGTTTGGCTGTGGGAGGGATGCCTATTCGTACAAGATGTATAGTGTGTGTGGCCTCTCAACCCCATTAATGGTGCATGTGGACATATGTGTATTTGTTAATCTGCCATTGCTATCTACAAATGTATGGCCATATATACCTATATAGATTTATACATCTGCTAATATATATATATATATATATATATATATATATATATATATATATATATATATATATAAACAAAACTATGTCCGTATACACCTACATAGATATATATCTGCATGCACATATGTAACGTGCGGTGAATATGTAGACATATAGGTGTAGACACATATATGTGCCGATTTAGGCATATGCACGCATATATGTGTATATATATTGATATATATGTATATAATTTTAGAAATATATATATATATATATATATATATATATATATATATATATATATATATATATATATAGATATGTTGTATATGTTTAGATATTAATATAGTACACACACATACATCTAGATGTTGGTATACATTCTCTGTACTGCTGCATGATTGGAGTGGATGATATGTTTCTGCAAACATCACAATTCTTGGTATCTGTCATGGCTTAGTGGTAAATCACTTTGTCTATTGTGTGCAGGGTCCTTGGTTTGAGCCTTGCAAGAGTTGTTTATTTTGTTGCTGGGCAGAACACAGCCCATTGGATACACAGTGATTAAGGCACTTTAAAGCAGTTGTAAGCAGGTTTGCGTGGGTTTGCTCAGAGCTAAGCAATGCCTACCCAGGTTAAGGAATTCAGCAACTGAGTATAAGAAACTGTAACCAGACTTTAGCAGTGCTTACCTCCGTGCAAACCAGCGCAAACCCGCGTACAACTGCTTTAAAGTGCCTTAATCTCTCTGCATCCATCGGCCCTTGTTCTGCCTAGCAACAAAATAAACAACCTCTGCTAGCCTCAAACCCAGGACCATCCACACCGCAGCCCAAGTGATTTACCTCTAAGCCATCTCAGATATACATAACCCTGGTGTATTCACAAACATATCATCCAGCCCAGTCATACAACAGTACAGAGAATGTATCCCAACATGTAAATGTATGTGTGTGTCTAAAAATATATTAATGTCTAAACAGATGCAACATACTGCTATATGTAAATCTATCTATATATATATATATATATATACATATATATATATATATATATATATATATATATATATATATATATATATATATATACACACATATATGTAAGCAGATATATATAGCTATATAGGTATATATGGACATACATCTGTAGATAAAGTGGGAACATAGCATAAACATATATGTCCACATGCTCCATTAATGGGGTTTACAGGCACAAACAACATATGCCATGCACAAATAGGTATTCCCCTCCACAGCCAAACATGTCTGCCCTGCAATACACTACCAACTGTTGCAGATCCCATAATCAGTACCTTACACAGCAAGGGCACAATATGTTAACAGTACTCCATCCCACCTGTATGATGTCAGGCTGGTATCAGTAAAATTTCATGCAGTACAGTCAGGCTCATAATGACTCCCATTTTGTAGTCATCAGTTACCTTTGTTAGCCAGAGTCCCATACCGTTGGCCTGTACTTCAAAGATGTAGATGCCAAACAACAGTGGTCCCAGGACTGAACCCTGAGGTACTCCACTTGTTAATTGTCAGGGGATGGATTTGGAGTCCATTACACCTATAGTTTGGGTTCTGTCAGTAAGCCATGTGGCAAACCAATGAGTGCCATAGGGATGTATGGCTGGATTAGTATGTTAATCTATGTTTCCAGACTGGGGGATGGTGTTGAAGGGCTTGGCGAGGTTCACATAGGCTTTGTGGACTGCCTTACCCTCTTCAACAGCTATGCAGACTGAGTCAAAGCAGTCAATCATTTCAGGAGACAAGACTGGCCATCCATGAGCCCAATCTGTGTGGAGTCCAGTGTATGAGGGTTGCCAATGTCTGCGTTCAAAACATCCCTGGTAATGCATTCCATGGCAATGCAGATCAGGCTCATCAGACTGATGTGACGGTAGTTCCAGGGATCACAGCTGGATCCCCCTTGTGGAGTGGGGTAACTACAGCTGTGCGCCACTCAGTGGGCACCAGGCCTGATTCGAGGCTATGATTACACATGACAGTTAAGTGAGTTGCCATTCCATTTTGTAGTTCATGCAGTACACAGCCCAGGATGTCATCTGGTCCCATGGATGCTATATTTATAGTTGTGGGTAGTGTAGTGCATTTCCTGCCTGTGTGGCCATGATTACTGGGCAATGGAAACCTTTACGTATTGACATGGGCCCTTTTGGGTGTGTGAGGAGGTGAATGTGGCACTAAATCAATCTGCCAGAATATTGGCACATTCCGTGGAAGCAGACTATGTAATGCCATTCTGTTGCAGCTCAGAGCACTTCTGAGCATTGCCAGTTAGAATTCGGACATAACTATAGAATGCTGTGTGGTTGTCTGTGGAATCTGTGGCAATTTTAGTTACATAATCAGCTTTGGAGGATTCCATGAGGGATCTCAACATCTTACTGGGGCTGGTAAGGGAGTTGTTTGCATCCTGGGATTATCCTTTTTCCTTCAACAGTGTCTACCATCTGTTGTATACTCTGTTAATGCCGGGAGACCACCAGACTGGCTTGATTATTTGGGAGGTGAGAGTCATCGTTCTATGTGGGATGTCAGGAATCATGCACAAGTGGCTGTGCTCATACAGTGCCTTAGTGCAGGATTCATCAGATAAACTGTCAGCTCCTGTCTCCATGGGTGTCACAAACATTGTCATTTCTGCCTTGGGTAGCATGGAGTTGGCCTTGGAGAGGTATTTTACGTTTTACGGACAACTGTATATACATTCCTTTCACATGTTTACTTTGATTAGCCTATGGTGGGATTACTTTGGTGGAACCGCAGTCCCATGTACTGTTGTGATGGCTGACTGGTTAATTATTGTGACTATTGTGTACAGGGTCCTGGGTTCATGACCTGCAAAGGCAGGTTATTTATGTTCTGGCCAGAACAGCAGTTAATGCATACAGACTAATTAGGACAATTTAGGTTAGTCACACTCAATATAATTCAACTGCCCTACTTTGCCAATCCTGCTGATGTCAATCACTGTGAAGTACACCTTTGGGGAAAGAGTATTCCAGAAGTTGCTGTGGTGCATGGTATAGCAGCGTAATGCTGTAGTGTGATATGGAACTCTGGTAGGGGTTCTATTCTCACACATGGGAGTTGTGGATGTTTTTGTGTTTTTTCCTATGCCTGTGTAGAGAGCAATGCATGTTTGGCTAGTCACACTCACTACAATTCATTTGCTCTACTTTGGCAGTCCTGCTGATGTCACTCACTGTGAAATAAACCATTTGGGAAAGAGTATTCCAGTAATCTCTGCGGTGTATTCTGTAATGGCATAGTGCTGTAGTGTAATAACTAGTTAGGTAGGGGCTCTAATCTTGTGTGTGTGTGTGTGTGTGTGTGTGTGTGTGTGTGTGTGTGTGTGTGTGTGTGTGTGTGTGTCTTAAGGTGCCGATATATGTCATTCATATCCTGTGTGGAGGTGGTTGTGAGTGTGTAATAACTGGACCCAATGTTGAGTGTGTTTGTAAATATTCTTATATGGTGCCCCTAGCATAAATCACAATATTGACCATGCAGGGATAACAGATGTGATATCAGTACATAGTTAGTCATGGGTTCGAAACCTGGGACTCGTAGGAGTGTGACACAAACAAGCTCACCTTTTACTCTCCCAACCCACCCTGACTTATCTTTGCCTCTGTCTGCCTCTCTCACTCCCTCTCGGGTGGATATGGAGACTTACACCTGCTGTGCTTAGGCAGCGGCATGTGTATTGTCAGTGATGCTCATGATCAGCTGATGACATCTGCACAAATTACAGCCCTCCTCTAACTGATTGCATGTGGAACAGCTGTGGTAACATTCCCATAGCCAATTGCATGGAAACACACTCCAATATCTAGGAACATCTTGTTGGTGTTGGGCCTTATCATTCACTGTGAGCAGGAACTAGATCTGTTGTTTGGCAAACAGTGTCACAGATGGATTGGGGACTTATCTCTGACAACATACACTGTGGAAACAGGTCAACACACAGGAGGGGATGTGCCTGTCCTGACTATAGACTGTAAGTGCTGCTATACTGCAGTTGGGGTACTATTGGCTTCACAGGGTGTGTGTGGATATGGCTGTCCTACATGTTTTAATACTTGTCATGTTAGTGCTATGTTTATGAGGAATCCTCATCTGTAGGGTCATCTGCAGGCTGGGCAGTGTGTGGTGCCTGGTGTTCCTTGTGTTACCCACAGAGCACCTATCTCTCAACTGCAGAAGGTAGTGTGAGGATTGCAGTCAGTAGATGGTGACAGCCGGGAGAGTTACTGACGTCATATCCCTCATAGGACATATGCTGCATCAAACCCTGTTACGACAGGAAATGTATGAGGTCATCACAGCGACATGTCAATATTGGGCGTGTTTTTGTGCCTTCAGCCACAACCCTGACAACCTTTGTACATATGTCATGCAGTAGGAGGTGCATATGTTCTGTACATCATATTCAGTGACAGCATATCTGATAAGCCAGTGAGATATCAGACTGCTACACATGTTATGTATAGTAGGGGTTATATTTGAGGACATAGCCTGGGCATTCTGCGGTTGTGTGTACAGTACTGAGGTGTGTGTAAGTCTGATAATTGTTGATAGTGTGTGTATAGTGCATATGTACCTTGGCCTGTGTAGAGACTGTGGTAGATGTCATTGTTCTTGGTCCTGTTCTAACTGATGTTACATGCTGCTCCAATGTATGTCACCCTATCAGGTTACATGTTTGTAGGGGCGAACACACACATGTCCCAAACCACAGACAGCCATCGGACGACACTGTGTAGCGGCCCAGTATATGTAGGGTTGTTGTGTGAGTGGCTCATATGAGGATGGTGTACATCAGATAGTTCATATACTGTAATAGTACGCTAGCTTACCATATGTGGCTGCGGCTGTGTTCACATTGGTTGTGGTTATGCACTTTCACACAGGTGTCTGTTACTCTATGATGTGACATGCCTGTAGAGCCTGCTATCTATACAAGTACATGTGTATTCCCACATAGGAGATGTAGCCTAGTGTTGAGTCAGTCTGCCTGTAGCCTGCACTGTGCTTTGTTACATGCCTAGCAGCTTACTGTACTTCTCCAGTGAGATGTCATGTCCAGATACTTGCCAAATGTACTGCTGCCTGGCCACCATAACAGTCATGTATGTCAGACAAAGCATGGGATGCTGTTCAAATGTATGTTAGTAACTAGTGGACAGTATGTGGCCATGGCACCTCTGTACCAGCGGTTATTATATGTCAGGACAAACAGCGGTGTATGAATGCATAACCTATGGGGACAAATGTATACCAGTATGTACGTGTTATACCCATCTGCATGTCTGGTAACACCCACATTGACAGGCCTGGTCCACATGTCTTGCATGAAGGGGTTCTGTGTATACCCCTGGACTGACCCGAGTGTGTCAGACTGTCCCCATATATTGGCCATATCACAGCTGTAGTCCTCAGGGGCTTTACTGTGATAGCAGTGTTACTGTACTACAATGACCGTAGGATGTCTGTAAGAAGCCAATGGCGCACATGTTAACAGCAGATGTGGCCTCCCACATACACCATTTCTGTGAAGACAATCCCTATTACCGTAGCAATAGTTTACAAATATACTGAGTGGTTGAGACTATTGGGGCTGAGGTAGGGCTCCACTCCATGTGCAGGACATATGGTGAACATATATGTATAAATAAGTATACATATATCTATAAAGATATGTACACATATACATATCTTGCTTACTGTATGACAACAGTTTTACACATATGTGCCTGTGTTCCAGCCTCTGTCCTCCACCTACATACCAGGCTTTGCACATATGACATGCTGTCAGGGGTTTTTATGTAGTGGGCTGTGTATATGTCAAGCTGTCATTCCTGCCATCACTCCACTGCTGTTGTGTCCCCCACACATACTGGGGGGTTGGGGCCATATGCGTGTGGGTTTCACCTACACAATACATGTATGCCCTAATGCACTCCAGAGGCCAGTGTATGTTACAGTGGTATATGGCCCAGTATTAGTGAGTGTAGGGGGGGGTGCACCATGACTAACCTAGGCTGTTACAACATGTGTGGGTATCTGGGATAGGCTCCCTTAAGGTATCTGGATGTACTTTACCATACAATCCACCTTGGTTAAATGCAGGCCTACTGCCTCCTGCCATATGGTATGTTCTGTTTGTCAGTGTGATTGTGATGGTGTCAGGTATGCCTTGTTATGTAACACATACATTCCATTGTGTCAATTGGTGTTTGTCCCCCCTGGGGATTGTGTACAGAGTGTATTTAGAGGCTGCTGACCTACACATCTGCATTACGTACTGGTGATTATCTGGTATGTTGTGGCCCAGTCTGTCATTACTAATGTACTACTTTGAGGCCTCGGCCTGGACAGCAACATATGTCAACCTTTCTAGACGACTGTCTTAGTATACCTGTTTCACAGTTGCATTACACTGCTTATATGGATGTCAGTGTCTAAACAGCTATATGACATGGCATATACAACTATCATAGTATGCAAATAAAGCTTTCACATTCAATTATGCACACCTGTGTGTGGTGTTATACCCTTTGATATCTCTGTGGGTATATGTAGGCTATGAATGTCATTCGTATGTGTGGCTAATACAGTTTCCAGTTGGTAAGGTGGTACTGTAGGAATACTGGCTGCTCCATACTGTGTGCATGTACTACATATGTATATTACTGTACAAATCTCTCTGTGTGCATGTGTAGTTACATATCTATATATATATATATATATATATATATATATATATATATATATATATATATATATACCTGTATCTGCATATATGTGTCTGTGTATATGTATCCTAGGGTTGGCCATGTCGTGTCTGGTCCTGGTTATGGGATCTGCAACACTTGGTGCCTTATTACAGGGGGGTCGTGCTTGGCTGGGGGGGTATACCTATATGTACCAGACGTATATATATCTGCTGACATAAGTATATAAACTGCCATTTATATTTAGACATGTAGATGTGGACATATATATCTATAGATGTAGGCATTTGCATGTTTATATGTTCATAGATATTTATATGTGTCTATCTATCTATCTAAATATATATATATATATATATATATATATATATATATATATATATATATATGCATATATCAATATGTAGTATCCATTTAGATATTAATATATTTACTCACACACATACATCTACATGTTGGAATACGTTCTCTGTACTGTCGAATGACTGGGCTGGATGATATGTTTGTGAATACATCAAGGATATGTATATCTGAGATGGCTTAGTGGTAAATCACTTTGGCTATGGTGTGCAGAGTCCTGGGTTTGATCCAGAGGCTGCTTATTTTGTTGCTAGGCAGAACAAGGGCCGATGGATACAGTGTGATTAAGGCACTTTTGAGCAGTTGTAAGTGGGTTTGCGTGACTGTAAGCACTGCCAACCTCCGCTTATGTTTTCTTACAGTCAGTTGGCTTCAGATTCCTCAACCTGTGTAGGCATATTACCCTCGCACAAACACACACAAACCCACTTACCGCTGCTCAACAGTGCTTACTGCCGCTTACCCCTGTGCTAATTCCTTTAAAAGAAAAGAAAAAGGGGTTGATAGGAAAGTGGTGAAGAATGGGGCACAAAGAGGGAAAGAAAGTAGGGAAAATAGCTAGGCATGTGCAGGAAGGGTGAAGGAAAAGTCCACAGCTGCCCCTTTCTTCTACAGCAACAGCTGTGCATATACACTATATTTGCAGGTACTTTTGGACCCTCAAACCCATGGGAGAGGGATGAGGACATCTTATATTCATTGTGATGCCAATTAGCCGAGATTACATGTGTCCAGTGGATACGTGTGCAAAATGGACAGCTATGTATGGGGCGAGATTTGTTTGTGGGAACAGATTGCCCTTTTTTTTTTTCAGGTGAGAGTGGGATGTTGGGGAGGGGTAGTAGGTATATTTGCGGAGGGAGGTTGAGTAGGTTAACAGACAAGACACACAAGATGCATACAGGGCCGGTATATGACACATGTGGCAGGTAAACACCTTAGACAGGGAGGGGTGTTTGGAAGTCGCAAGCCCATGAGCCCCCATCTGGAAACAGTGGGACTGAGGTCCTCACCCATGGGCTGTCACCACTGCACATTCATAGCCCCAAAGGTGGCTGGGCTGGGTCTGTGTAAGAGGGGCAGGCTCACCCTCTAATAGTGCCACTTGGCCCTCAAGCTGGCATAGACACTCTCGATACTTCGGATCGAACTCCCTATGCACCACAGCCTGGACCTGTTGACAGGTTCCCCTCTGCGCCCGCTCCAAGGGGGGCATGAGCCACATCCCTTGCAGCAGTTCCTCCCAAAGGTGGTGCAGGGCCCACGGAGGAGGAGGTCCCAGGCTGGGCCCCAGATGTGCTGGTGCTCAGTGCCATGGCCAGCTGAGGTGGGACAGGTGGGCCCGCTGGGACCGGCCTACCCATAAGAGCTGTGTTGTCGCAGACTTATGGCAGATATAGGTTTAGTAACAGTCAACAGCATTCAGGATTAGTTATAACAGCATGCATAGGTATTTCCATTAACCCGACACACCAGATTTAGCACAGTTGCAGAGCAAGCAGAACACATGCATATATGGAACAACAGTGGCCATTACAGGAGCATGCGGGTTTCATTGATGGCAACAGGCTACCAATATGGGTGTATTTTAACATGACACATGCATAGAAACAAATGTGAATATTTATTAGCCATTAGGACATATGTCCCAAAAATGTTTGGAGTGTAGACATGCCAGTTGAGGAGTGTGATTGGGTTATTATGCACATATGGTAGGGGTGAGAGAGAGGATTCAGTTAACAACTAATATATACTTGTAATTTTCACAACATTCTTAGTCACTGCAGTGATCTTTCTCTTACATGTATTATTACACTACACAATGGCCTTATATTGTACACTGGTATGTTTATAGATTATTATATACGTGACCTGTTTCTTAAATATAGGTGTGACAGGCTGCAGGTGTTAATGCAACATATGTTGAGAATTGCTGTCATACACATTGGGTGAGGTGCTAGAATGACAGGTTTGTTTTCATATACATTCTTTGACTATCTACACGTTTGACTATCAGTTATATGTCTTTGACAGCTGCCTACATTTCTTGGATCATCACACTGAATTTTTAGGGGAACAGGGTACCAAGCTGGTGATATGGGCCATTTATCTGGACATACTGGACAGATTGGAACAGTTGTGGGGTATAAATATGCATACAACTTACAATTTGAACATTCAAGCAAATTCTGTACAGTTGTTGGGTGTAATTATGCATGCAGCTTTCTATCTGAACATTGTATCACAGTCCATACAGTTGTGGGGTATGATTATGCATACAACTTAGTAGCACTCCCAGGAGTCAAACCCCTGCTGTGTGTGGCAAAAAATGATTGCTAACATCACAGTACACTGTGTTATCAGGGAATTGATGTACAGCTTTCGACTGTTTTCTAAGTCACCCTAACTTGTACGATATGACTGACCTCTTGGCATTTCCAACATTGTTATGCAGAACTTCATACCCATTTTATCTGCATACCACAGTGTGGGTGACACTGCTTATGATACAACAGTACTATTTATAGTATGGAACAGATCGCAAACATAGAGAGAACAGTCAACAGAAGCACTCCAGGGGTTATACCTTTATTCACAGACTATTAACACATTTATTTCTACTGGTACAACACTTTCTAAGGCTCTTATAATCTTCGTTATGACAGTACATGCTGACTGATTACGGACCTGCCTCATGACGCAGCCTTTGCAGCCTAGCATCATGGGCTTGCTGGTTTGCTGCCCACTCATCTGCAGCTGTCAGAGAAATGCATTGATATTTAGCCATACCTATCCATAGTATACACAAGCTAGGCAATTTTTTACTACTTAGTAGAATGTGTGCTTACTCAGTACTGGGGCATTGGCCATCTGCCGACACTCCTGGATCCACTGTTCCAGGACATCCCCCCTCCGCCGCTTCAGGTCAGCATTGTGATGGCTGACCTGCTCGCCAGTCCGGGGGATACCTGTGGCACTGGTGAGGTCACGGGCAAGACTGTCTCAGGCCTCCGTTTTGTACTGCGAGCCCTTGGTACTGGCCCTGCAGTAGTCTCTGATCATGGTGTTTTACCAGGAGCCATACCATGAATTTTGACTCCTGGATGACCCAGCGCTGTGCTGTGAATCGAGTGCCTTCACCCACACCAGCCATTCTGATTGCAGTGGGAAGCTACAACCAGTTATGAGATGTATTTCCACCTGTGGGGTTTAAATACAGCCATTTCCCTGCACTTTGCCATGATTGGCCAGTTTTGAAAAGACAAAGCTATGGGTACACCTGCTTACATAAGGTTGGCACTGTTTAAAGAGGTATACCACTATGGAGATTGAATTGGCTCCCCTACACATTGCTTACACTTACTAACATGAACTGTGCTGCAGTTAGCATTGCTTCATAGTTGATTACCACTATATTTGCCATTTGGCAATGATTTATTCTTCATTACAGGTTATATATGTGTCTGGTATCTGTGATTCATGTGTACATACACTGTATGGGGTCCTGGGTACTTCAATACTTTATTACCATAACACCTCAAATCTATGCTTACTGTAGTACTCCAGTTCACATATTTATGTTCTGTGGCAGGTTATCCAACATCACACTGTACATAGATTGAGCTCACATGTTTCGTTTGATTTTTCCTGTGGTGAGGATTAGTTTGCTGATACCTCATGCACATCTATTACTATGATGGCTTAGTGGTTAACTAATTTGACTATAGTATATAGGGTCCTACGTTTGAGCCTTGCAGAGGCAGTTTATTTTGTTGCTGGGTAGAACATGGGCCATTGGATCCAGAGTGATTAAGGCACTTTAAAGCAGTTGTAAGCGGGTTTGCATGGGTTTGCGTAATGGTAATCACTGCTAACCTATGGTTACAGTTTCTTACACTCAGTTAGCTTCTACTTTGCTTAACTGTGTAGGCAATGCTTACCCCTGCGCAAACGCACTTAAATACACTTACTAGTGCTTATATATGCTTACTACTGCTTATTTGTGCTTAAATCCGCTTACTAGTGCCTTATTCATTATGACGCTGACACTTCACATGTACATTTTATGCAGTATTTCAGTTCACATTTAAATGTTATTATGTAGGTTATATGGCAAAAAGATGTCAAATTATGTTCATATACAGATTTCACATGGAAAATGATATGTGCTGCAGTGGGACTTGAACTGCAAATGCCTGTTCATTAGGCGGATGCTCTAACCACTACACTATTGCTGTGCTGTTTCATTTGTATACATATTCCTCTGTTATCCTCTTCAGCCTTTTCAGCTGCTTTAGTCATAGCTAGGTGATGGGCACACCTACGCAACTACAGTTAACTGTACTCGGGGTTTAAAAAAAAATAAATAAAAGGGTCTCTTCATTTTATTTAAATGTACTGTTGCTGTTAAACACATGGGGACTGTTGGTGGGGATATGCGGACACCTATGAGCCGTCTCGCTCATTTATTTACACTTTCTTCTGTTGTACTTTGCAGGGGCATGTTTATTCTGAGAGCTCTGCTCTCAGACATGGCCCCTGCACTCATCCATGTTCCGTGTAGCATTAGGAGTTCAGGCAGCACGCCTTAATTAATATGCATGGCACGCTGCCATCCTCCTCTTAAACTGCCGCTTCTGTGCAGGACTAGATTAGTCCTGCACAGAAGTTTAGTAAATCCGGGGGTGTATGTATCCTTCTGTAGTGCAGGGCTTGCTTGACAAACAGTAGTGATTCACTATAATTTGAGCAATCACTAGCGTGCAACCACCTGGCTTTTCACCAGAAATATCAAATGCCAGTATACCGAGGATATATATCTAATTTCCCATGTTGGTGTGACTTTGTAAATGGTATATATAAGCAGATGGAGGTATAAGGGTACAGAGGGCTTGTCACCTTCTAAAAATGCTTTTTTTCCTGTTTTTTTTGGTCTCACTCCCAAATATTGTTCACATTCAGGAGGATTCATTCATTTGGCATCACACGTGTGAGGTGATCACAAATGAATCATATACTTAATCAGAAAGCAATCATTTGATTTCACTTAGAAATTATGAAAAAATCATAGTTTGAAAATAACTGATTAAACAAAGTCAAATAAATTGAAGGCAAGCCTCAAAATCATTTCAAGTGTACACTAAATACATTTTTTTTTTAATTTCATGATTAAATATGAAAGAAGAGCAAGCACATTTTTTCAATTTTCATCATCAACATTTGATACCATTTTAGAAAGAATATAGATCACATGTTGATTATTTGCTGATAATGGTCTTTCTATGTGTTTTAACTAACAGACACCTCTTTTCATATAGTACCTTTGCTACCCTGCATGTGTGGAGCAACATACATATTTGCCAATATTTAATTTTGTTGTTCTGCTTTTGTAAGAGAAAAACAATTTTCTGTAACTCAGAATCTAAAGTCAACATGAGTGATACAGAAAAGCTGGTAAATACAGCATACATTCATAGGTAGCTTGTAGTCCAGAGAATCATTGAGGAAAATCTCCTACATTTCCAGATGCCCTAAGCAGATTCTGGTTAAGTGATTTTCTCAAAGTCACACAGTAGGCAATTGAGGGCTGGGGGAATCAATCTGTGTACCACAGGAACTACAGTTATCAACTTTGACCCTCTGAGCCATATGCCAGATATTATTATTGATTGATTGAATGACTGGTTCATTGGTTGATTCATAATAAGGATGTAATGTTAATTTATTTGTGGGATGATAGTAGTTACAATGTTAGGGAAGGAATTTTAGAGTTAAGGTTTGGGAGTGAGCTTTACAGCTAAGGTTAGAAATGGAGTTTTAGTTTAGGGTTAGAGACTGAGTGTT
This sequence comes from Protopterus annectens, assembly GCF_019279795.1. Taxonomy (NCBI): domain Eukaryota; kingdom Metazoa; phylum Chordata; order Ceratodontiformes; family Protopteridae; genus Protopterus; species Protopterus annectens. The sequence goes on from NC_056736.1 coordinate 101,541,984, forward strand.
AGGGGTTGAGTTGTGGATGAAGTTTTAGAGTTAGGGATAGGAGTGGAGTTTTAAGGGTCAAAGTTAGGGTTAAGGCAAGGGACATAAATTAAGAGATAGGGTAGACGTTTTAGGGTCAGGGATGGAGTTTTATGATTAAGATTAGTACAGTTAAATGGCATTTGTTACAGACAAGTAGGTATTACTTGTGTTTACATTCAATAAAGTAAAATATGCAAATTAGTTTTTCCCTGCATGCTGTAAGTTACCATCTCCATACGGAAGTATTCATTTGCAGCCATTCTTATTAATAATGCCACTTATTTGTTACATGATGTAGAGCAGAGTGTAATGTGTGTTCTATGTCTTTAAGAAGCATGCAAGGCTATGCATGCACATATAAATTCCAGATACGTGCAATCCCTAGTGCTATTTTGTAGAAGCACCTAGTGAGTGAGCATGTATGATCGCAGTAGTTTGTTTGTATATAAGTCACTTAGTCATAGTCAATAAGTCTCTACAGTAATGTGTTTGTATAGAATAAAGCTGCTTAAAAAGAACACATGAAGACTTGTTTATTCATGTACCAACAAGAAAATGACATGGTGTCAGAACTGGGATGGAAAAGAGAAGAACATCTGGAACCATAAAATGACAGCGAAAATAAAACTGAGAGAAAACAGTACAAAGACGATCAGAAAAAATCAAAGGTAATGAAAAATAAAACAATTTATTTATTTGATGCAAAGAGGCAAAAGGGGGCATTACAAGGGCACAAACCAAATTATCAGGCAAGCAGAAAGTACAAAAAGTTTGTTAACTAAAGAAAATGTTTAAGATAAAAGTATTTGACAAGATGATTGACTTTAAAGTACAAAACAAATATATTTAGGGCAAAACAAACATGTTTAAGGCAAAATGAGCATGTTTAAGGCAAAACGAATGTGTTTAAGGCAAAATTTGCATGTTTAAGGAAAAACGAGTGTGCTTAAAGCAGAATTGGGCAAGTATAGAGGAAAAGGAGCAGAAAAAGGTATGTTAGGCATAAAAAAGGGCTTAAACAAGCAAAATAATAATAAGAAAGAGGGCACAGTAAGCAAAAATAAATAAATAAAGCAAAGCAACTGCTTGTGTATGGGCAAAGTGCTGTATTTGGGCATAACTACGACTTTGTATTGTATCACAGGCGTAATTAAAGTTATTTGAAGTATCTCAGAGTGTGTAAAAGTGCCTTAAATATGTGCTTATTACTGTGCATATATTTCAAAGAGTTCACTGTGTGCAATGTACAACTATCTCATGTAATCCAGTCAAAGCAGGATTACTTGAAGAAAATTTCTTGTGCTGGGTGTGTCTATTCGCAGAGTGCTGCCATTATAGAGTGCTTCTTGTACTGTAAAGAGTTGCCTAGCAAGGTACCGCCATTTTGTGGGCATTTCAGTGTATTGCATGTAGTCATTTGCAAAGTGTAAATACTTCAAGAGATTTTGGGAGAGAGAATCTGGGCAACAGAAGTTCGATTTATTTGCATGGTACAGTTGCTTGATATATTTCTTGCATTGATAAGTAGGTGTTTCTTACAAAAGATTACAAGAGTATTACAGTGCTCGTGAATTGCTCAGTTGCATTGTAAAGTTCTTGAATGTTTCTTAAAGTGATGACTTGGCACATGATGGCTTATGATTGCAGCATTCCTGCCTTTATCAATAAAGTTTCAAGCGATTATTTTAGGATCTCTGCCTTTACCAGTTCCACAAGCATAGCGAGTGATGATCAATAACTTTAGCATTTTTGCCTTTACCCATTTCAAACTAAATGATTTTTGCATTTCTGCCTTTACCAATCGAAGATCTCATAAAGCATCTTAAAAGTCCGAGAAATTATTCCACAAAGTTCCGTAAAGTATCAAAAAGTTTGAAAAGCAATTTTGCAAAGTTTCATAAAGCATTGGTAGCTTTCATAAGCCATTTCACAAAGCACAGTAAAGCACTGAGAAATCTCAAAAGCTATTTTGCAAAGCACGGTAAAGCATTGAGAAATCTCAAAAGCCATTCTGCAAAGCACTGTAAAGCATCAAGAAATCTCAAAAGCTATTTCGCAAAGTACAGTGAAGCATCAAGAAATCTTAAAAGCTATTTCGCAAAGCACAGTAAAGCATCGAGAAATCTAAAAAGCTATTTTGCAAAGTACAGTAAAGCATCAAGAAATCTAGAAAGCTATTTCACAAAGTATAGTAAAGAACTGAGAAATCTGGAAAACTATTTCTCAAAGTGCAATAAAGCATCGAGAAGCCCGAGAAAGTTATTTTGCAAAGTCCAATTATTTGAAAGTAATAACAGGTTATCCGCTCGCACAATTCTGATAAGCTCAAAAAGCGAAATTATAAGTACAGAACACAAAAGCATTGAACAAACTGTGTTTATGCCAATTACTTATGCACATATGTGTGTGTATATTCATGTGTATTTGCAAGACCTTTGCTGGTATGTGTTAATATGGTAGACAGATTTCAAAAACCTCAACCACTTGTGTTTGATCAGAATATTGCAGAGAACTGGAGAATATTTGAACAAGAGTACAATATTTTCATACAAGCAGCTTATGCAGATAAAGAGCCACATGCCAAGGCATTCATTTTACTAAATCTAGCAGGCTCTGAAGCCATAGAAATAAAACGTTCATTTGTATATGCACCAGCAGTATATGAAGGTGAAGGTGTAGACCACCATAATGTTGTACAAGTTGAATCAAGGGAAGACCCCAAGTGTTTGAAGTGTAAGTTCAGAGAAATGTGCAACCCCCAAATGAACATTACATTAGAGAGGCATGATAGCCAATCATAAGAAATCAGAAACTAGGGAAAATTTGCAGCTTATATAACTGACTTGAGTAACAAAGATAAAACGTGTTGGTTTGGTAATGTGAAAGATGAGCTGATAAAGGACAGACTTGTGTGTGGTACTAATAGTGCTGCAGTGAGAAAGATTTTAATTTGTGACAGTGATTTGACATTAAGCAAAGCAATGGAGATTTGTCATATCCATGAAGTGACAGAAAGACATCCGAACATGCTTGCAAGTGACAAGAGCATGATTTTGGTAAGTTCCAGAGCAAACATAGATAGTATGCAACAGATGGCAAACAGAAACAAGCCTAAGCAAAGGGCAGCCACAGGGTTTCCAAAGAAGGTACTAAACTTTCCAGAAAGTTCCAGGAGAAGTGCAAGCTTCACTGCCAGCTCAGCACAACACAAACATGACTCAGCAAAACCCACGTCTAGCATTACTGTTAACTGTCGCAATTGTGGTGCAAATCATGCACCAAGTTAGACACACTTGCTATATATAACTTAGAATATCACTGTTTATGTTAAAGGAGGAGAAAGAATATTTTTCTCATGGAAGGAAATGTAGAAAAAAAATAGGGAAGAACAGGTAATCTACATTGCATTCAGTAGATGGTCACACCTCCAAAGTCTGAATATGAAACAATAATGCATTCAGTATGGTTGCTAGCTGTTGGGTTCTCTGGAGTCCATGAATTAATGATGGCAATAGTTGGCCCTGTGCTACAGAGGTCAGAGTTCATACCTTGGATTACTTGGTTTCCCACTTCAACTCCTGCTTGGGATGCCTTCTGTGCACAGTTTCCATATCTTCCCTATGTCCATGTAGGTTTTTGACTGGGTATCCACTTTCCTCTGTCGTTTCCAGTCAAAATGTGAGATGACAATCCCTTAAACTGGCTCTAGTTTATGTACCCCTTCAATAATGAATAGAGTAGTGGGTGTTTGGCAACTGAATGAATGGGTATGAATGAATGATTATGGACAGAACTGCTATGATTTTGAATGGCATTCATTTAGCTAGTGCCTCTAACCTGTCATTGTTGTTTTAGCTATTGTTTAATTATCATTCTGCAAAGAGACTGAACTCTAAAAGTGGAGTCTCAAAGCCTGAACACTTTCAGTAGAAGTGAAATAGCCACAATGAGAGCTAAGCCATATATCGAGTTGTATCCCATAATTTGTTAATCATTGCTGTAAGTGGAGTAATACTAATATTTATTTTAACTTCCATGGCTGTATCTGTAAACCAGTAAACTAAACTAGATTGTGTACTATCATATTGTTATAGATACTGTTACATGTTATGTGACCAGTGCATCCTGAAGATTCATGACACCTTCAGCTGATATGAAAAGGACGATTGCTGTGGTTTTAGGTAGAAAACAGAATAATTATAGTTGGGAATTTCAAAGGAAATACTAATTTGCAAACAAATCTGCTTGATGCAAAAACATTATTTTTGAAAAGAACAGTACAGCTTCACTTTATTTTAAATAGTCAGTATCATCCTACTTTCCAATTACACTTTAGTTAATGCATGATGATTTCACCCAGCCTTTCATTCCTCTACTGTTATACGAAAACTTGAATTTGCTAGTGTGAAAAGCAGACCACATGTTTAAGTTTCCTGTTATCTAGCTAAAAGTGAAAAGGGTATGGGCTGTATTTCCAAGTCAGTAATGTTTCCTGGTACTTGTGTACATTTATGTAATTTATTAGACATGCTACTTTCTGGTCACTTATTCAGGTAAGCATTAACTCTAATCACACCTATACAGAATTCCACTATTCTCTTAGCTGACTGTCTGACAGCACATAATATTGTTCTGAATTCTTTATTCATGTAATAGCATCAGCCTACTGGAAACCAAAATAGGATATACTTTCTAAGTTAAAGTAATATTTTTTTTGGTAATCTTGACAAGTATATAACTATTAAACATTGTCTTACAAGCTCATTCATAAGTCATGATCATAGGTTCATAGTGTCATAGGTAAGTACTAGACTAACTATCTTTATGGGCCATTGAGGCCTAGCTAGTTTCTAGTTTTGTTCTCAAAATAACTTATCCCATTTGGTTATAGGCTGGCCTTACCCATTCCATTATCAATAATTATATATTAGCCCTAATAAGAATAAATGAGACCATACCATTGATAATTCGAGGGGACCCGTGCATGGAACAAAGCATTTAGGAGCTGCCTCTTTTTATTATTAGTACAGTAGACAGTCCTGGGGTGGCAAATCCCATCAAGCTTAAACTAGCAACCAGTAACTCAACAGCATTTGAATTAAAACAATAAAAAGAAAAAAATGATGAACCAGCATGTTTCTGATAGTTCTGCTACTAAGAGGAATGAAAATGCTCAAACTGTGGATTAAAGGTTCATTTAAACATCTGGTTCAATGTTTTTTACATTTTATTATAACCTTAAAGTAGTAAATAAACACTAGAATCACTATTCTGATAATGTACTGTATTCCCTAGTTCCAACAATGGGCATGTTGGTGAAGGGAACAGAGGGGATGAGGAAGTGATGGATAGGTTTGGTGTTAAGCAAAGGAATGCAGAAGGTCAGATGGTAGTGGATTTTGCGAAAAGGATGGACATGGCTGTGGTGAATACATATTTTAACAAGAGTGAGGAGCATAGGGTGATATACAAGAGTGGAGGAAGATGCACACAGGTGGATTATATCTTATGTAGGAGGGCCAGATTGAAGGTGATTGGAGACTGTAAAGTGGTGACCAGGGAGAGTGTAGTTAGGCAGCATAGGATGGTGGTTTGTAGGATGACGTTGGTGATCAAGAAGAGGAGGAGGAGTGTCAGGGCAGCACCAAGGATCAAATGGTGGAAATTAAAAAAAGGGTAATTGTGAGGTGGAGTTCAGGGAAGAGTTAAGACAAGCACTGGGTGGCAGTGAAGAGTTACCAAATAGCTGGGTAACTACAGCAGACCTAGTAAGGGACACTGCCAGAAAGGTGCTTGGTATGACATCTGGACAGAGGAAGGACAACAAGGAGACATTGTGGTGGAATGAGGAAGTACAGAAGAGTATACAGAGAAAGAGGTTGGCAAAGAAGAAGTGGGATTGTCAGAGAGAGATGAAGAAAGTAGACAAGAGTATAAGGAGATGAGGTGCATGGCAAAGAGAGAGGTGGCGAAGGCTAAGGATAAGGCAAATGGAGAGTTGTATGAAAAGTTGGACACTAAGAATGGAGAAAAGGACCTGTATCGATTGGCTAGACAGAGGGACCGAGCTAGGAAAGATGTGCAGCAGGTAAAGGTGATAAAGGATAATAAGGGAAACATACTCACAAGCGAGGACAATGTGTTGAGGAGATGGAAAGAGTCCTTTGAGGAGTTGATGAATGAAGAGAATGAGAGGGAGAGAAGATTGGATGATGTGGGGATAGTGAATCAGGAAGTGAAGCAGATTAGCAAGGAGGAAGTAAGGACAGCTGTGAAGAGGATGAAGAATGGAAAGGCTGTTGGTCCAGATGGCATACCTGTGGATGCATGGAGGTGTTTAGGTGAAACGGCAGTGGAGTTTCTAACCAGATTATTTAATGAAATCTTGGAAAGTGAGGGGATGCCTGAGGAATGGAAAAAAAGTGTTTTGGTACCGATTTTTAAGAATAAGGGTGATGTGCAGAGCTGTAGTAACTACAGAGGGATTAAATTGATCAGTCATAGCATGAAGAAAGAGTAGTGGAAGCCAGGTTAAGAAGGGACATGATGATTAGTGATCAGCAGTATGGTTTCATGCCGGGAAAGAGACCTATAGATGTAATGTTTGCTCTGAGAGTGTTGATGGAGAAGTACAGAGAAGGTCAGAAGGAGTTGCATTGTGTTTTTGTAGACTTAGAGAAAGCATATGACAGGGTGCCTAGAGAAGAGTTGCGGTATTGTATAAGGAAGTCGGGAGTGTCAGAAAAGTATGTAAGAGTGGTACAGGATGTGTATGAGGGTAGTGTGACAACGGTGAGGTCTGCGGTGGGAGTGATGGATCCGTTTAATGTGGAGTTGGGATTACATCAAGGATCAGCTCTGAGTCCTTTCTTGTTTGCAATGGTGATGGACAGGTTGACAGGCGAGATCAGGCAGGACTCCCTGTGGACTATGATGTTTGCAGATGACATTGTGATCTGTAGTGTGAGTAGGGAACAGGTGGAGGAGACTCTAGAGAGATGGAGATGCTCTAGAGAGAAGAGGAATGAAGGTCAGCAGGACTATGACAGAATATATGTGTGTGAATGAGAGGGAGGATAGAGGAATGGTGAGGATGCAAGGAATAGAGGTGGTGAAGGTGGATGAGTTTAAATACTTGGGATCAATAGTTCAGAGTAATGGTGAGTGTGGAAGAGAGGTGAAGAAGAGAGTACAGGCAGGATGGAGTGGGTGGAGAAGAGTGTCAGGAGTGATTTGTGACAGACTAGTACCAGTAAGAGTGAAATGGAAGGTCTACAAGAGGGTAGTGAGACCAGCTATGTTATATGGGTTGGAGACTGTGGCACTGACAAAAAGGCAGGAGTTTGAGCTGGATGTAACAGAGTTAAAGATGTTCAGATTTGCACTGGGTGTGACGAAGGTGGACAGGATTAGGAATAAGTATATTAGAGGGTCAGCCCAGGTTGGAAGGTTTGGAGACAAAGCCAGAGAGGCAAGATTACGTTGGTTTGGACATGTGCTGAGGAGGGATGCTGGGTATATTGGGAAAAGGATGCTAAGGATGAAGCTACCAGGTAACAGGAAAAGAGGAAGGCCTAAGATAAGGTTTATGGATGTGGTGAGAGAGGACATGCAGGCGGTTGGTGTGACACAGCATGATGCAGAGGACAGGAAGAAATGGAAACAGATGATCCATTGTGGCGACCCATAACAGGAACAGCCGAAAGAAGATGATGATGATGATGATGATGATTCCCTAGTATTTCCTTTAGTAAATGGGGCTGGCGTATCCCTACTTTAACCTTTTCTGCTTACTAGCTTTAACAGGTGGAGGTGGACACCCGCATAAAAAATAAATTAAAGAGTGCAGTTTCTTTGTGGGTGTTGAATATAATTCAACCTGGTATTTTTAGTACAGTGTACACAGATGAGTTATGCCAGGCCAAGATATTATACAAATATCACTTATAGAATTCTTGGATTGTTTAAGAACACCTAGTCAGTTAGTATGACTCTGGGAAATGTTTGAGGACAGCAGAATTATACAGACATGGAAAAATGTGCAATCCCAATACAGGAAAGGACTTTAAGTCAGAATTAAACACAGACCTAGGGCTATGAGGCAGCCCCATCAATGTAATAACAAGTAACTATGTCTATAAGTCAAAAATAGACAGATACACTTACTTAATAATTTTCTTACATATGCTTTTTTGGCTTGTCATTGAAGTGTACTAGTTGCTCTTTTTGTCTCATATTACATATATCATGGTGTGATCTTACATAAATACATTTTTGCATCGCATAGTACTCTTGGTGAATTCAGATATTATAGTTGCTTTGTTCACTTTAGACAATTTCAGATTAGATATGTTGCAGAATTGCAAACTTTCTGCATAGACAAGGAATTTAAAATTAACTACATAAGGAAACCTAATCATTGACGTTGTATCTTTCTATAGCTGGACACGTCTTTTATTACTGCACAGCTGCCAAGTGGTACCATTTATGTAAGGTTCTTGTGAAAGAAATCTTAATGGGTCATCCTCCTGCATGCACTCCAATAGATTGCTAGTTATTTGGCTGTTACAGCAGTTTAGTTTCTTTACATCATCCAGTATAACCTACCTATAGATAAGGTCAAATACCTTATATGGTAGCCATCTTCCCATAGCTGGGCTAAGTTCCATTTGGGACCACTGAGGGTAGACCAGAAACATTGACACTTGTTTAAATTAAAGTTTCTGGTTATGGTTTTTTTTTTACTTCTATCCTTGTTGTTTCAGTATTGTCTGCACATTGTTCTCCATAATAACTAGTGCAAAAAGACAGTTGCGCCCTCTTCAGTGTTAGACGCAACCAAGGGTCATAAAGCTCAGCATGACTGCCATGCTCTTCTTGAAACTCCGTAGTTCAGATTCTGCATAAAGGTGCATCACTCTGTGTAAACATTTAAGTGGATAATTAATGCGCAGACATACTTAAAAAAATGTTTTTGTTTACAGATGACATAGACACTAAGTTAGCGTGTATCTGGTACACGCAGGAAACAGATGTAAAATGTTGCAGTTACTAATAGTGTAACACTGATGGATAAGTTTCTACTCATGTGGGTGGCTTTTGCGCATTCTAGTACAACAATCCTATGTATTACTGCATTTTTGTGTTAAAAATTGGCCATGATACTGCTGACTTAAATTACAGCTTAGCACAAAATGCTGAAGCCTTACTTTACCTCTGAGACTTCATTAATATCCATAACCTGAGAAAGAACAAGATAGCTCCTGTTTGATGCTTTTTTTTTCAGCAGGAAACCTATCATAGAGTATAGCATATTAAAAGAAAAGTTCATGCTTTGTGTCTGAAACCATACATGTAATTAGTCATGGAATTTGTGTTTATGATTAAAACTGACAGCAAACAATATTGCAAGATAATCTACATGGGCTTAGCCAAAAGGCTCAGATGTGGTTCATCAGATGACATTCACATTTGTATAATTTGTATTTCTTGACCTGAAGCTGTAATAAGAATAATGTAATTCTTTTAGTAGAAATTACTGTACATTGATTTTTAACATATAAAGCAAGCTAATGTTAAAGACTATGCTTTTTTGGTCTTTTAGAATGAGACTAGCAAAATAAGGTATTTATAATATATTGCATGAATCGTAGACTTCATAGGCATTACATTTAAGTGTGGTATGTTTGTCTCTGACTTGAAAAATGCAATAGCAAAACAGGTGATGTGTGCCTTCCTTCATTACAGAAAGTAAAAAAAAAGCACAATTCTGTTAAAATGCAGAGAACGTGATGGTGTTTAAATGCGTTTTTTATATTATGTTTTAAACTCAAGCCTGTATTTCAGAAATGACTGCTTCTGAATAAAGCTTTGCCATGTTTTCTTCATTTCAATGTGACATAATATTTATATCATAGATTAAGAAAAAAATTATACATGGAATGAAAGTTGAAAAGGTTTGTCAAGTTCTGCATGCTACTGCAATGAATCTGAACTGGGAAATTTTAACAAAATTTTAGGTTTTGACTGTCTTAAGAACATTTTTTAAAACAGCACAACATGTTTTGTCAAATGCCAATCTTTAAGCTCAAAAGGGCTTTAACACAGAAGTTGCAGACATTTTAATATACATTTTTGTGCTTTGAATATTTATTCATTCCACAGAAGTGGCAAACGTTATTTCATATGTGAGTTAACCAGTTATTCCAAAAATAATCCAGTATGCATCATTTTATTCTTCAACAAGACAAGGAGGGGCATTCATAGAGGTACCACAATGGTAACCTTTTTGGATTCACCAGCAGCCATAACACAGTGCTGCACAGTGCTCCAACATAAAGATGGAAAGCACCACATAGGCCTGGCTCCACAGTGATGCTGAATGCTAATGAGGCAATCTGGAGAAAAGACGTCTTAACTAGCCAACTGATCTCTCTGTTGGAATCACCTCCAGGAAGGCATATGTAGTGCTGACTCATTCGAGTAATTACTCAGCAATGTAGGGAAGTACGGTCAGTCACACTGCATTGTGCAATCATCTACTGAATGTAATAAAAGTACAAGGATTGGGGAGGAGGGAATATAATAGACATCAGGGTTTACTCTATGAGTATCATAATTGCAAGCTCAGCAGAACAGGGAAACACTAGCCACCAGAGTAACTACAACTGTGCCATAAAGACACAAACTACCATAAAGACACAAACTATTACAGGGATCAGGGGAGGGTGGATGCACTTGCCAATAGACATACAAGACATGTGCCAAATGGCATTTCACTTTGTAGAGGGATTGGGGGTGTGGGGACAAACAAGCCATCAGGGACACTACAATTATTCCTTAATGGCACATCAACAAGTAAGAGAAATTGGGGAGGTGGGTGAATCCACTAGATAGTAGAAAGGCAGACAAATCAAGAACAGGTAAAGGGACAGTGATGTGTGCATGTGTGTACTTGTGTTTGCATTTGAATCTGTACTTGTATGTGTGGGGGAGTGACTGGAAGGGAATGCAAATGCCTACACAAATAGCAGTTAACCATTGCAATCTGTACAACAGCATTGGTCTGCATATTGCAGTTTTAATTGTAATAAATTTGCCAGTGATATGGCTAACATGTCTCTGAATTGCAGCATAAAGTATTGTGGGAGCAGAATTTTTTAGCATGAAATGTACAGTTCACTCTAGGCTTTTTCAGGTATTCCTGGAAAGTTTACAAATTTCAATAGCTTTTTGCAAAGACTAAAAATCAAATCAATTATTATTAAAGATTTGTTCAAGTCCTTTAGTCTCATTTACATCTATTGACAGGATTCAGCTTTTCACTAAGTTATATAATTGTGCTTCCTCAATGTTAGCTGTATTCAGTTTCTATTCTTAAATTCTGCTCTACATTGCTGTGGTATATGTATGATTCTTTGTTGCCTGATGATTACCAGAAATATCTCCTAAATGAAATCTAGAAGCATCAAGATTATGGGAGCATTCTGTGGTAGTGTCAGCAGAGCCATTTAGCATCACAACTAAATTAAATATACAAAGCATTCATTGAACCCAACTAAGTGTACTATTCTCAGTAAAAGAAGAACATTTTTAACAATTATTAAAAGCAAAAGACATAAAAGTGTTCATATATTTGTAATATGCCATTTTATTATTTAAGAATGTCTGCTATATGAAATTATTGGTTAGCTCTTGTCATTTTTTGACATTTGGCTGAGGTTGCCTCTGTGACCCCCACCCCAACATCCAGGTCCATTTGAAGGTAAATGGATCTAAAGCATGCATTGAAATTTAAGTTAGGTAAAATCTGATGTCTAGTCTCAGAAAATGTCAGTCTGTATCAGAGAAAATGAACTGCATGCATCAGATTTCAAACTGTTTTACTGTGCATTCGTTAGCATCACTGGACATTGTAAATGAACAAAAATGTTTGCAAATGATGAGACAGTGATCAGTGTCATTGTAAGGTCAAAGTGCTTGCCATTATCCCAGAATAAACTTAAGAATGTTACCAGTATACTCTTTAATATAAACCTAGTGCATGATTTCACATTACTATGTTATTATTCAAATGCCCTTGTAATAACAGTATTCATAAACCAAAGTCATAAATGCATGTTGTCTAACTTTTGAAGCAGTTGCATGTTTATGATGCCAGGGAGTACATTTTAGCCTAATCCAATACAAATTTGAAACTGTTTTTGCACCTATAGATTCTAGCCTGCATTGAAAAATAAAAAGAAGTTTTCATTGCTGAGTTTAAATTCATGAAGTAGCTGCTGGGGGAGATATATATATATATATATATATATATGTATATATATATAGAGAGAGAGAGAGTGAGAGAGAGAGACACAGAGACAACAGATTTTATTTAAATAAAGTACTCTATTCTCAAACAAGTATACGACTTGCACTTCTGGGCAGCCCTCGAAGGAATTTGAAAGACAGCCTGGGAAATGGCTCACTTCCTCCTCTGGATGCAGTGTTGCTGCAGGCATACCTGCAGTTAATATCATGGGAACATCAGATGGTTGTCTGAGAGATGAGACTTCCCCAGCTAGCTCTGCACTGAATTTAAAATAATGTTTTGCAATACATGTTTTTTTTGCATTACTTTATTGTTCTGATATCTTTACTATTTTAGGTTTTGAGATATTATTGTCATATATGCTGCTTAGCACATTCTTATACGTAATAATTAATTTGCCAGATTTTGCAGCCTGCATCCTGTATTACACTATTTATGAATGATTAAATCAGTACAATGTAACTGAAGTCACGAGCTGTCATCCTTGGTGGAGCCATAACAAACTTTGCAGACTTTATTCTAATTAACTGATAAAAACATAAGTCTAAGTTGATCCTACTGAAAAAAACATGAACCAAGGCATTAGATGATTGAAAAAATAAAGGCTGGAACGAACAATAATTTTGGTTGATATTTTTTTAATATTTATGTATATATTTAGCAGGGCTATGCATTTCTGCATGTAGTGCTGACAGTGTTCTTATCTGTTAAGCACTAAATGTAAAGCTGAATTAGTCACTTATATATATGCTGCCATGTGTTTTGTGCTGCACAGTTTGGTAAAGGCTGCCATTAAGCCCATTTTGTACTTCATTCTTGTGCATTATACTTGTGATGTCACATTTTGGAAATGCACTTATGACATTACATCAAATAGTTAATAAAGTACCAGAGCTTGTCAGAGGATTGGGATATGCAGGTATGCTTAAATAGGTTCCAGTGGCTGTTAGCTTACTATGCACCTATGAACCTATATAATAATACAATTATTATATTTCTAGGTTAGGAAAAAAATTTGCCAGACCAGTAAAAAGCTTTTCTGAAGGTTGGGGTAGAACTAATGCTTAGTTACATTAAATGAGCTAAACTCTACATGTTTACCTTTGTAATGCTATGTTGTGCAGCTGACAAAAATGTTTATTGTCTGTCAACATAAAGTATGAAAACCTGCATATGAACATAGCTGCTTCTAAGATAGTATGACCAAGAACCAAGGCTACATTGTCCAAGAGAGGGCATTTCTGATGAAGAATTCTTTGAAAAACTATGGTATTATCAGTGACAATGTGTGAAGTCTTTGCACTTAGTGTAAATATTCAACTCCCAAGTGAAAATTATATGCATTTCAGAATATTTCTGATTGTTGTAAAATAACAGAATGACAACTTTATTTCTTATTCAGTGTAGTTAGTTTTCAGCCCATTTCACTGAGCGGGATAACTAAGAAAAGCAGACTTTGAATTATGATAAGCAGTTCAAGTGCAGGTACAATTATGGTTCTTACAGGTCCTGCCTTGAACATGCACATGCAATCCCATTTAGGTAGCCCTGGTTAAAGTCCAGTATGGTTCACACTAACTGTTCATTTTTCTCATGTGACTTCAATAGACAATTTTTATAGATATAAGTATCTTCTTCCAACATGAATGAAACATTTTGATTAATTCCTTCTAAGTAAATAGGTTAGAATAAACATTACTAGGTGCAAACTTTAGAATCTGGAAGTGTTAAATTGTAAACCAAACAAATCATACTTGACTTAATAACAGATGAAGTACATCAACGTATGTGACTTTTTAATTGGCAGTACTTATTACTTCACAACTTATATTGCCATCATATGAGATGGTAGCAGATATTAAACAGAAGCAATTAGGTTTTAAGAAACATACAGTAGGATTTAGAAATATAATGAACGACCAGCCAGTAGAAAGACAGGTTTATTCAAACTTGACGTCTCGGCTTTGACAAAAGCCTTCAATGAGTAAAAACTTACATTGAGTATACTTGCCTCTTATAGTATAATCAATGAAACAATAAAACAATTAATTAATCAAACATTTCCAATTAAGTTCTTCATTTAATCCAAATGGATGTAATGTATTAAATTTAAGAATATATACAGATTCTTGTTTGTTCTTTAACAAACATGAATCAAACACTGAAACTTTCACATGTTCTAAAATAGTGCCCTGTAAATCTTTGTTATTTCCATGATGAAAACGCTCAAAATGAACTGCTACAGAACTTTCTTGTTTTTTATTGCTTATATCCCTAGCATGTTCCAACAAACGGACCTTAAATGCCCTTTTGGTCTTTCCAATATAGTACATGTTACAGGAGCATCTCAAAGCATAAATAACTCCTGATGTACTACATGTATAACTACAAGAAACCATAAAAGGAATACCATTAATATGTTCAAACTTCGGAACTATAAATTTATAGGCTTTACATTTATTACAACCTATGGTCCCTAGACTAAGCAGATTAAAATTCATTTTAATTAATGGCAAACTAAACTTGCCCCTAACAACAAAATTATGAATGTTTCTACCTCTTCTATATGAAAAACATAACTTCCCATTCAACCAGGTTTTAATATTTTTCAAGGAACACAAATACTTCCAGAAATATTTAACCTCTTCAAGAATTTTATAACTAAAACATCCAAATGTTGAAACAAAATATATAGATTCTAAATATTCATTATGATTTACTTGATATGAAGTTTTATAATATATTGGTGTCTGGGTCTTACTTGAATATACACCATACCAAAGCTTTTCCCAACTACTTTGTAACAGATTCATATTATACCCTCTATTTCTAAACATATCAACTGTAGTGTGCATATCTTTACGTAAATCCTGAATATTGTTACATAACCTAGATACTCTAAGCATTTCACCAT
This sequence comes from Protopterus annectens, assembly GCF_019279795.1. Lineage (NCBI taxonomy): Eukaryota > Metazoa > Chordata > Ceratodontiformes > Protopteridae > Protopterus > Protopterus annectens. The sequence continues at coordinate 101,557,232 of NC_056736.1, forward strand.
AAGGTAATGCTTGCAAAGTGTGTCCTGGATGGCAACTATCTCTATGAACAAAATATGTTCCTGATTCAAATTTTCTATGTACTCTAGTATAAAGAGTGTTACTGTCAGAGATACTTAATTCCACATCTAAAAAAGGAACAGTTCTTCCTATCAAAAATCCATCAAATTTAAACTGAAACCTATTTAAATCTAATGATTGTACAAATGTATCAACTAAATTGTAACCACCATTAATAATAAAAATTAAATCATCTATAAAACGATAATATTTAACAACATATTGTTGAAAAAATAAACTCCTGTATATGTATTCCAATTCAAATAATCCCATACTTAAATTAGCATACATGGGGGAAAATGAAGCCCCCATGGCTGTTCCTTGCTTCTGTCTATATAAAACATTATTAAATTCAAAAAAATTATTATTAAGACAAAAATTAATCAAATCAATAATATATTCAGTAACCGGAGAGTCACCTAGAAATAAAAGTACTGCTTCCAAACCGAGTGAATGATTGATACTCGTATACAAACTTTTAACATCAATTGTAAAAAAATATGTATTATTATTCCAATCAATGTCATCTATTTTGTTTAAAAAATCAAACACATCTTTAACATAAGATGGAAGCTTGATCACTGAAGGATATAAATATTCATGCAAAAAAACACCAATAGAATGTGTAAAATATTCACATCCAGATACAATCGGCCTTCCCGGTGGCTTCTGAATATTTTTATGAATTTTGGGAAGGCAATAGAAGTGGGCCATTCTGCAATTTATTGTATTAAACTTATTTTTAACATCAGAATCTGAAAAGTACCCAAGTCTATTACCTCGTTGAATCAATTCATTGTATTTATCTAAAGCCGATGTATATAAAGACATATCAATAATTTCATAAGTGTCCTTATCGTTCAAATGTTCCATACACATCATTAAATATTGTGAGAAATGCATGACCACTAATTTATTCCCCTTATCTGAAGGTTTAAATATAATATCATTCATTTTACTTAAAGCAATAAGCGCTTTCTATTCCATTTTTGTTAAATTATATGCAATGGAATTCTTTATACCATGGAATTCATAAAATTTCTCTTCCAATGCAAAATTCAACATATTAGTAAAATGTACAATATCATCATTCAAATACTGTGGCATAAAAGTACTTTTCACATGTACCTTATTAGTATCTAACTGACAATAAGCATTACAAAAAGAATCAGATTCACTGCTAACAAAACTGCCATCTGATACACTTGAATTAATAGAGTCATGATTAGCAACTTCATTACACATATCCGTATTATTAAAAAAATACTTTAAATGTAGCTTTCTTACAAACTTATATACATCACATTTGATTTCATGTATACGGGGAAGAACCGTTGGAATAAACTTCAACCCTCGGTTCAAAACAGAATATTCACTATCCGTGAAAACATATCCAGAAAGATTCACAACATAATTATTGTCAATATGAGGTATAATTTGATTGTTTACCTCGTTTGGACCCCCTGTTAGGATAATAGTCCCTATGATATTGTCCTTGCACCTCTCTCGACCGTTTAATACCTTGTTGTCCTTCCCGGTGAGCAAATGATTCATTACGAAAAGTTTGAACATGGCGTTCCGGCTGTTGAGCTGGAGGTAAATCTGGAAAGTCATTATTCAAATCTTCTTCACCCGATGTATAAGCACCATCTGATATAGAAAAAGAAGAATCAAAAGCCCGGGAAGAATCTATCGGCTTTTGAAATCTCATGTGATTATGGGACTTCTTTCTATTGGCCCTAGAAACAAAGGCTTTCCCGTTTTCATAGTCACAGAGATACCTGGACAGCTTTCCCTTCTTTCTTTCAGCCAGTTCCCCTTCATATTTTTTCAATTTGATATTGATGTCATTAAGAAAAGTCATAATTTTGTTGTTAGGGGCAAGTTTAGTTTGCCATTAATTAAAATGAATTTTAATCTGCTTAGTCTAGGGACCATAGGTTGTAATAAATGTAAAGCCTGTAAATTTATAGTTCCGAAGTTTGAACATATTAATGGTATTCCTTTTATGGTTTCTTGTAGTTATACATGTAGTACATCAGGAGTTATTTATGCTTTGAGATGCTCCTGTAACATGTACTATATTGGAGAGACCAAAAGGGCATTTAAGGTCCGTTTGTTGGAACATGCTAGGGATATAAGCAATAAAAAACAAGAAAGTTCTGTAGCAGTTCATTTTGAGCGTTTTCATCATGGAAATAACAAAGATTTACAGGGCACTATTTTAGAACATGTGAATGTTTCAGTGTTTGATTCATGTTTGTTAAAGAACAAACTTTTATTTAAAGAATCTGTATATATTCTTAAATTTAATACATTACATCCATTTGGATTAAATGAAGAACTTAATCGGAAATGTTTGATTAATTAATTGTTTTATTGTTTCATTGATTATACTATAAGAGGCAAGTATACTCAATGTAAGTTTTTACTCATTGAAGGCTTTTGTCAAAGCCGAGACGTCAAGTTTGAATAAACCTGTGTTTCTACTGGCTGGTCGTTCATTATAATTCCTTGGTTTTTCTTGGTTTTCGTGGTTTGTTATTAGGATTTAGAAATATGCCTAATATGGCTGCATAAAGGCTATTACATTGATGCCAAGTTGTGTAATGCATCCAAAATTAAGAAGGAGATACTCAGTGTCTTGACTATCTACTAAGTAAAAATTCTGCCCATGTAAATTACATTGACAATTAATACATGACTGCACCATGAATGGGGTTACAGAATTCTTTAAGAGCAGTACTTGGAATGTTATGCACACACAAGAATGCACATGCACAAGTGCCACTAGAATTGATGAGACCCAAAATACATGGCTCTCAACAAGGTCTCTACAACATTTATTCATTGAAATGTGGAGGAAATGGGAGAACAGGAAGGTCAGAAAGGGGGAAGATCAAGCATAGGAACATGCAGAAGGAAACAGGGGAAGAAGGATAGGAAAGAGAGTGTAAGAGTACACAAAGTGGGGATGAGGCTGACAATGGATAGCTGCACATACTGTGGATATTTGGAGTTTGTGGACATTTAATGTTTATTAGCCACACATACTGACTGACAGAGGAAAGTGGAGACAGAGAGGACTGGACAAACAGCATGATTGTGGAGTAGGGGGACTGCAGCTCCCTTTCATACTGTAGTGGGCAGAACCTTGGTAGATGTTAGCCCCCCCATCTTTGCCCTTCCCACTGACTCCTGCCTCAGGAAGCACATTAGGCAGTGCCATGGAGAAACGTGACTTTGCTAGTGACATGAAGATAATATTCTAGTGACCAATGTGGATGTCACCTCCTCTTACTACTGGCAGGTAACATAATGGAAGCAATTGTCAGTGTCACTAAATGGTGCAACAACACTCCCCCAGATGATGTACTAACAGAGGACACCAATGAAACTTTCAGGTCCCCCTACACTAACTATATGACCTGTCAGATGATGAAGAGACAGATTAGGAAACAGTTGTGAGCTAGCAGGAGAAGGTGGGGCAGGACAATAGAGTAGGGACTGAGGCCACAACTGTAACTGAAGCACATAAATAGCAACCAAATGGAGATAAATAAAACAACAAACACCAGTGAAAAATAGAAGAAAGAGAGAGACAGAGAGATAGACAAAAGGTGTTAATATCATGCCTGCATCTCACTCTGAAATATATACAAATATCTACAAGACGACTTAAAATATGCTACAGGTACAGTGATGCCAGGGGCCATATTGATAACTGAGTACAGACTGCTCTGGTAACATATTACTTCTGCCCTGAGGAGTTATATGTTACACTTCTGTCAGTAATGTGTTATTGGACATCAGATTCCAAAGAAGGCAAACATAGATGTACCTTTATGGATATGTTGTGCTGTTCAGGCACAAAGAAAAGCTATGTGGTCATGGGTATTGTAGCAAGCTATTGAGGCTAACAGGCTCTTTATTCTGGCATATCATACTACAGCCAGGCAAGATGGTTGTTAGCAGATGGTGGCCAAGTACTGTAATGTTAACTGAAATATACCTATCGGGCAGAGTTGTCATAATGTAAAAATGCCATGGATATGTCAGATAGAATTGACACATAAATAAGCATTTGGTTTGACAAGGTACAGGAAATATTGGAAGATGTGTACCTAACTTGTTATGGGACCTCCTGGATTGTAGCAATACATACAGCATGGTAGTGGTCTATCATTCATGCATATTTCACACTGTTTGACAGTTGGTGCATTATGAGGGCATGTCATGTAGGGCATATGTTTACAAAATGTGAATGCATGGATCCTACAAACATATCCTATGTACATGTCAGGTATCATGCCAACATACCTACAGAGGGAATGGAATGGGTTCCATTCCAATCATGGTATTAGAAGCCCAAAACATTTAGAGCAATTAGAAATGGGCATGCATTTGAGGGTGCTGTGAAGAGCGCTTCTGGCTAACATCAAAGATTGAAACTATACTAATTTCATTAACTTTAATCATACTTTCATTTAGAATGGGATCCATTCACATCATGGTATTAAAAAACCAAAATACTTGGAGAAGTTAAAAAAAAGTGTATATATTTGGCTGATATACTAATGTCAGGAGGTCTGTATAATGAAAGGCATAATAATGTGGCAGGACTGTTGCACTGGGGATTGTGCAAACATTATAATGTTGAAGTAGCTGAAAAACACTGGAAATATGAACCCCAATGCATTATAGAAAATTATGAAGTTTATATCACATGGGATCACCCATTACCAACAGTTCAGAAAATAGATGCAAGAAAACCAGATATAGTAGTCTATGAAAAGAAAACAAAATATCATTGATCACTGAAATTGCTACACCCAGTGACTACAGTGCCTTATGTACAGAGAGACACAAGGTCATAAAATAGCAGGATTTGCAGGCAGAAATGAGGGTAATATGGAAGAAGGATATCCAGACAATTCCAATAGTAGTAGCAGCAACAGGTCTTATAAAGAAAAATGTACAATCATACTTTGATATGGTTACATGTAACTCCATATAAATTGCAGAAGGAGTCATTACTGGGCACATTGTGGGTGCTGCAAAGAGCACTTCTGGCTAACATCAAAGACAGACTGAAAGAATACTAACTTCATGAACTTTAATAGTACTTTGACTTAGGAATGGGGTCCATTTCTGTCATGGTATTAGAAATCCAAAAGAACTGGAGAAATTAAAAAAGGGTTTATCAAGCAGTATAGACTGTTGTCACATATGGGAATACAGGTATTGACTCACAGTTATTACATCTGATAATACACATTGTTATGATATTCAGGCCTTGTGCACAGTACTCATACTAATGCCTGCATCTAGACAATCACAGAACCCCCTCCATTGGATGAAGTGCCTTTTCCCCTTTATCTTCTCAGAGCTAAAACATAGCAACAAAAAGAGAAGCATCATGTATTATATGTCCTGCAACAGACTTTTGCACAATGTGTAAAACAGTGCAATGACCTGTTATACATAGTTACTGCACATGTTAGGACCTCTCTGTCTGACCTTGGCTGCCCACTGGCATAGATAATTAAGGCAGCACCTCTTGAAGTTACTGTAGTGGTGCTTGCAATGTTCAGAGTGGTAAATGCCAGTAACAGCAGTATCTCTCCTGGATGATAGCAATGAACAACATACTACCTCTTAGCTGGTTCCACAGGGAACTGGGCCTTCCTCTACTTTGTGTCATCTCCCCTGTAGCCAGCTCATCTATAGGTTCCTCTGCACCTCCTGCACTACTGACTTCTGGTCATCCGCTTCATGAATGTCTCTCCTGTGAAGTATTTGTTTGTGTACCAACAAGTCATGTAGTACTGCACATACAGCACATATTTTACTATGTGATTCAAGATCATACTGCAGGGCACCACTGGAAAAATCAAGAGAGAAGTGGGCCTTCATCAGTCCAAACACACATCTAATGATGTTTCTGGTTTGTTACAGAGAAGAGTTGCATGCATTCTCTGGCCTGATGTGTGGGGTCTCTTATCGGTTTCATATGCCATGGCTTCAGGGTATATTTGGCATCACCATTAAGATCATCCTGTAGGAAATCATCCTGTAGAAATCATTGATATAAGTCTCACCTGTGCCAGATATGAGAGAAGTTGGCATTGTCTGGATGGCCATTGATACATTGTATATTATACCTTGTACATTTCAGCCCACCTGGATTGCATACTGCTTTCCCCATTCTACAGGCAAGTCCTTAATGGAAATGTGTGTGTGCAGTCAATAGCTTGCAATACCTCAGGAAAATAAATAATCTCATAAAATGCATGCTTGGTACTGCTTTCTTCTGCTATGGTGGATGGGAATCACATATGGGCCTCCACATACTGTAGCAAATTGTTAAGAAGCTGTGGAATATCCTTAAAGCAGACACAGGGAATATCACCATTGTGTGCCCTGTTGGTGGATGAAAGGTCCCTGTAGCTAATACTTTCATAGCAATGCATACCTTGTTTTCCACAGGGATGGATACTCTACACTCCTTAGTGAATTGTATTTGCTTTATTTATTAAGCAATGTAATTCCCTGTGTAAACATATATATGGTACAGTTTTCTGCCTCTGTACTAAGGACAGCAAACTGGAGAGGAGTTATGGGTGCCATCTACTTTCCTAAGGTGTTACACATGAACACAATATATTTGTAAACAAATGATCCAGTCTTGCCAGGCTCCTATTGCTGCAGCATGGGTAAAACATTGTTTGACTAAAAGAGCACAGATGTTAAAAATGGGCTCTATTTTTGGTAGAGAATTGATCAAAGAGGCCAATAATTAGCCCACTCCTCTTATTTGCTGCAAAGGTGTTAGAGAATAATAAAGCATTTTTGACAATGTCATAAAGGAACATCATAAGCTTATTTGAGAGAAGTTGTTGAAAAAACAAAATGGCTTCTGAAAAGTGGCTGAATGACTAAAAGACTGAAAGCTATACTCAAAATAAACATTTTGCGACAACGCATCAAAGAAACAATACGTTACTGGAGGAGATGCAATAGAGGTAACAGAAGTGAAGAAGAGCAAATGTGTAGTAAAACAAGATGGTTTAAGTTTAAGAGAACTATAAAACAGCAAGGAAGTTTGGTACAAAATTATTAACTAACAAAGCTATAAATCTTCATTCATTTTTATACAGTTTTAATCATAGAGGATACACATGCATAAGTGACGATTCAGTGGAAACCCAGGAGTATTGTGTGGTTAAGAGAGATCGCATACAGATATTGAATGAGGAAATCAAACCTTGAGCTATAAAATAAAGTTTGTTAGGTAATTATTTTTCTTAAACTTCCTTGTTATACTTCTAATTTTTAAAGAAATATGGGAAGCATTTCTTTGTAAGTTGACTACTTTTTTTATGTTAAAAGCCTGTATCTTCAACTCAGCATCTCTGCAGTCCCCAAGACTTGCTCTATCATTGTATTATTTTGACATAAAAGGTCATTTTACACCAATAGCAAAAATGTCCACACATCAATGGCAGCATCACTTTTTCTAATGTGATGGTGCAATGCTAGTATTCTAGCTTATAACAGTACCATAAAGTTAATATGCTCAATACTCTTGAAATCCTTATGCATTTACAACGGTATAACTTAAATTTACTTTCACAAATGCTACTTCTGGTATTTTAATTCTAAAATGTCAAAATGACCATTTCTTTAAACAACATCATGAATACAGAAGTAGTCCTAGTTAAAATACAAAACACATATGTGATTTTCTACCTGAGAAGCTGGTGTAATATTTGGTAAAAAGACTAGTTTATGTCATAATGATAACAAATAAATAATTGTAATACATAAGCCAGAATTGTTGCCATACAGGGATAATGTCCTGATTACCGACCCTGAAGATTCAGATTTGACTAACAACTTTGGCACCTGTTGGAGGTGAAGGACAAAGGGGCAACATGACAAGGCTTAAACCTGTTTACCTGTCTTTGAGGAAAAGTGAAGGACATGTGCTTGTGTACACACTCCATGGTAAAATTCCCTGTGGAGACCAGGGGTTCCTTTGTCTACAGGGGAGTAGGACCACCTGATTAGATTATGCAGAAGCATGGCATGCTTTAAAGGGATCCATTATATGGCAATTCCTTATATGTTGTTCAGTCAGGGCTAATAAGAAAATCCCCCTAGAGATATCATTCAGGGGGAATAATTGTCGAGCAGAGTGTCCAGGAGGGAATGTTTGGTAGTCAAAGGAGGACCAGCAAAGAAGAAATATTACTTCTTGTACATAAATTACATTATCCGACCTTTAAAATATATTGTATATTGTATATCCAAATACAGATGCACATATTATAGATGCATCAGTCTATGATCAGATGCAGATTGTACAATATTATTGTACTCCCACGAAATTATAAGGCACTTGTCCTTTAGCCGTATTCTTCACAATATCCCTGCACAGTGATAGTATTTGCACAATGAACAATGGCTGTTTCTTGTTGTAATTTTTATTTCCTTTTTTCTTTTGTGATTATGAAACATATTGTAATATTTTCCTAATGTTAGCTGCTAAAATTTACTGTAGAGACACACCTTCTTGCCTAACACTTCTTATCAATATAAAACCTATCACACATTTGGTATTATTTCATCTCTGTATGTTTGCCATATTTCTTTATTTTCTAATCTTGCACATTGTTTGCTTTCTGTTCACATTCTTCATGTTTATTTGTACTGTCATCTGTGTTATTGTTTTCTGGGTCCACTGCTACTAATTTTCTATTAAGCGTGACTTTAGATATATAAATTTATCTGCATAATATTACAGTTACTTTTGCACATGTACAGTTTTAAGCTACCATTTATACTATATGTGCTTATATCATCAGATAATGATGTTTTATATGTATACACTTTTGTTTTAATACTTTTGAGTGGTGTTCTTATGTATTTCCAGTTGCCTAAGAGATAATTAATCTGGGTCCATCTTATCAGTATAGTCACCTAGTAAGATTTAAATATCACAGAAAATGTATTATATGCTTGGCCCCCATATGTTGCAGTTTATTCTGTGTAGTTTTTTGTGTACAACACTGTTTTCTACTGATTTTAAGAAATTGTGCTATTATATTATTGTGTTATTGTGTGAGTATGCATGCATGAATGCGTGGTGTGTGTGTGTGTGTGTGTGTGTGTGTGTGTGTGTGTGTGTGTGTGTGTGTGTGTGAGAGAGAGAGAGAGAGAGTGCGCATGCCTGTGTACATGTATGTGCTTAAGCAGGCTTACTAGTGCTTCAGTTTGGTTTTGTGAAAAAGATTGGTATAGTAATAGCAGGAAACAAACTGTTTATATTCTTTCTTGCTTTTGTATTGGCTAGATAGCATGTTTTCTGCCTTTTAAAGAGTTGTAGCCTCCAGGCCACTATTAGTTAGCACTCTGTGGGTCACCTTGATAAGCTGTTTTTAATTTAAATTTTTTGTTGTTGGTGCTACTTTTTTAAATAAGTTATTTATGTTATTTTTGAATAGTATTTGTATCAGATGAGGGAGCTTAGTTTAGGAACTGGGGCTGTGACTGGATTTGAAGCAATGCGATTCATCAAAGGGCGATTTTAGTTTTGGTGACAGCTTTTGATGCATCTTTGGTGGATCTGATAAATAAGAAAAGTTTGCATTGAGAAGTGTTTTTTTTTTTTTTTTATTTTTTCCCTATTTTTGTGAAAATTTTAGTGCATTTCTGAGTTTTGTGTATTTTTTTCTGTTTATTTTTCTTGATGGACTTTTAATGTATGGTTCTTCAGTTCAACCTCTTGTTTTCTTAAATACTGGCAATGATCAATTGCATTCTGATGCTCGTCAGCCTAGACATACATGCGCACACACTCACACACACACACACACACACACACACACACACACACATACACACACACACACACACACTATGCTCCAGTCTATTCTGCACTCACTTGGGATGTTTGGAAAAGCAAATGCCCCAAAACTTTACCTAGTAGATGTATTTTTTCAGTCATACTCTAATTCATAGATATGAGTAGAGTGTAACATATATGGCCTACATATTCAAAGTGGTTGAATAATGCCCACTTTTAATTAAAAAGGAAGACAATCTCTCAGGCCAAACATACTTTTTAATGTCAACACTTTTCAGGTGCAGTTTTTGTATAAGTATTATTATATAGTACAATCTCCCAGAGTCTGTGGAACTCTGTTTATTTATTTTATTTATTATATTAATTTATTAGCTAAAAATGTATCTTGTGTATATATTCTTTTCAGGAAAGATCTTGGCCAAAGCACGTTTCAAAATTCCATGTACTTGGGATAAACACAATATATAGAGTAAATGACAAAATGCAATATTTTATATGCATTTATGCATTATAGTATTCACTTTGTATAAATAGTGTATATATATATATATATATATATATATATATATATAAATAAATAAATATAGGTATAAATAGATATAGATATATAGATAAATAGATATAGTGAATATCAGAATTGGCTTAAAACTATAAAGGGAAGAAATAAATGAAATATATAAGTATCATGAATATAGAAGTACACAGCCAACTTCATATAATTTTCCTCTATAATGTGAAACACTTTCCTTACTTTGTCCCAATAAAAGGCCTACATTCCTTACTATACAGAATGCTTTTCTTGTCTTCTAATATTTCAGTTTCTAAGCAGTATTATGTAGAATGTGAAACATTGCAGTTTCACTTCATAATCTGGAAAAATGTGTTTAGTCACCTTTGTGACATAGCAAATGTGCTAAACATAACTTTGCTAAGAAAAAGCCATCCTGGTGGACCCCTAGTATAAACAGGCTATATAACAACAGAAATAAACTAATGTAAAAGAACAAGAGGGAACTGGCCTAGCAGAGGAAGAAATCCCTCTCTAGCTTAAACAAACAAAACAGAGATCTTGTCAAACGCTACAAAGTTAATTATGAAACAAAAATAACCTCCCTAAGGATAATCACAAAGCATTCTTTAACTACATCTGAAATCGAAAAGGGAATACCTAGCAATGTGCCAAACTGGTTGTGGATGGCACCACTTATACTCAACCGGAGGTAATAGCCAAAGTGCTAGCTGACAAATTTGAAACAAACTTCACCCCTCCCCCCTCCAGTCATCCCTCGAAGTATACCCGTCACCATTCCTCAGTCTATTATTTCAAGAGAGCAGGTCATCTCGCCAACCTACAAAGCCAAAAATATGGCATTGATGGGAGCAGACAACATCCCAGATTGCCCTTTAAACAACTTAAAACATGACCTAGCAGACACACTTGGATCCCTGTTTAACCAAACCCTGAGAACTGGTAGTGTTCCAGCAGAATGTAGGACAGAAACAGTAATCCCTCTTCACAAAGGGGGACCATCATCCAACCCTGGGAACTATAGGCACATAAGCTTGACTAGCCTCATCTGAAGGCCATGGAAAGAATCATTGTGTATCTTATTACCAAGGACACAGGTAATCTCCAAATTCTGGACCCAATCCAGTTTTTATTTGTTAAAGGTAGATTGTGCCTGTTAAACATGGTTGACTTCTTTAAGAAAGAAGTCACCAAGGTCCTGGACGAGGGAAAGACAGTGCATACTGCCTAACTTGACCTAGTCAAGGCATTTGACACAATTCCCCACTCGGGTATTATAGACAAATCTCCCAATTGGGAATTAACCCTTACATTACCAGATGGGTAGCCAACTGGCTCACCAACAGGACACATTCTCTTGACTTCACCTCTAGCAAAAGACCAGTCACCAGTGGTGTATTACAGGGATCTGTTCTTGGTCACTTACTGTTCAGAATTTATTTCTCAGAAGTCCAGGCTAACTTGGATGGCCTGTGGCTGACCAAGTTCGCTGACGATTGCAAATTGGTAGCAATCACCAAGTCCCCCAATGATGTTAATATAATGCAGACTGGGTTAACGCAGAAAATGATTGGTGCCAAAGCCATGGATTAAAGCTAAATGCAAAAACAAATGCATTATTATTCTGTTTGGGAAAGCTGACATCCCTGTTAATTACATTATAGACAGTAGCTCCCTAAATGTAGACACAGCAGTACGTGATATGGGTTCTCAGGTTAATAGCAATCTGAACTTTGACCACCATGTATCCACAGTAGAAAGAAAATCCTTCCGTGTGGTACATCTTATAACTAAAAGCTTACATCTAGATCTAAGGGTGTTATAATTCCATTACACTTGGCCCTCATCAGACCAAAAATTGCGTATAATGCTCACTTTAGCATGTACCTTACCAGACACCTTGCAATGATTGGAGAGACCACAGGGGTTTCTCAGAAATTATAGGGTACACAACACAAGTCTTACATGGAAAGGCTGAAATCCCTGTCACTGTATTCTGTCTCCTACAGGTTGCCAAGAGGTGAACTGTGACTGGCCTATGGGGCAGTCTCTGACCCAACACTGGTGGAAATGCTACACATTTGTAAATCAAACTGGAGGAGGCACACTCACTCCTGGGATCTTAACCTAGCCTCTGCCATGAACAGATTATACTGGAGAGATAGATACATTTCCCAGAGACTGGCACTTTTTGGAACAAACATCAAGTTCACGTGAAACTAGCCCCACCCTGACCCTCTTCATACTCATCTGAGATCAATCGATGGGTGACAGCAAATTCACTCCTAGGGTGGTGCCCATGTCCTTCCTGGACAGATGAAGTCGGTATTAACTGCCATAGACCTTTACCTCTATAAACTTCATTCACCTAACCACTGACAATTGGGGCAATTAGGGATAAATATGGCTATGCTTGTAAGGGTTCTAGGGCCATTAGTCTAGTAGCCTCCTATGAAGCTATGAACCTTATAAAACAGCTATGCTGTAGTTTCATGCTATAGTATAAATGACAGTAACTACATAACAGCATCAGAAAGCTGAAACAGCCTTTAAAAGTTATAATACCCTATATAATTCAACTGTGAAAACTGTATTACAACCTTTACACCTGCTACAGGGTGAGAAATACACTTTTGTTTAGACCACTGTCTGTGTAGCAGGCTAATCATGTTACAGCTTTCAAAGCTGTGAAACATTTCCTGTTTTAACAGTTTTACTGTCTAAGAAATTGTTAGTATCTGCAGCAGCTGAAGCTTCATGTACTATTATAAATTATACAATGACCCCCCCATTAATATTCCAAAACGTGCACTGTGATTGGTCAGCCTGCACATTGTAAATCTGACTTATACTAATGGAAAAAGGTTTTTCCATTAGTATAAGTCTTTACTTTTTTTGTGTGTGTTAGACAGCAACGGAGAACGGAAGAGCTCCGTTGCTGTAATCACACTATGCTAAATGAGTTTAACATAGCGAGACAACTTTAAAAAAGCAACGGAGATCTTCCTTTCTCCGTTGCTTCCTCTACACACAGCTCTGATGTATGGTGTAAGCATACGCATGCGCAGTACATTAGAACTGGCCCAGGATACCGGACAGCAGCAGAAGGGCAGCACAGAGGCATTATACAATGACACTATTTAAGAAAAGTAAGTATTTTTTTTTAAATAATGTCATTGTATAATGGCAATAACCCACTTCTTGGTGTGGGTAATGCTGGATTTACCCACGATTGTCTTTGTATGATCACTCGAGCTTCACCCTCGTGACCAAACCACACCAACCATGGGTAAATCAAGCATTACCCACACCCAAGCGTGGGCTGTTGCTTAATTATGCTCACCATTTTACTCTTGATGTCCATTTCTCAAACATATAGAAACTCAGCTGTGATCCTAGACCTAAACATAACTCCTTATTTTATGTAAAGCTGAAACATTTTATTAGTTGCGTGACCTTACCTCTGAACTGTACAGATTTTCACAGAATGTCCAGACTTTTACCTCATATATTTGGTGCATTTTTCATAAAATTGTGGTTTTCTGGCAAAGTATTGGAAAGCCATTGAAAATTATTAGAAAATAATGACAGGCATTTGAGTTTCACCCTGGGATTCATGAAGCTTGCGCCAGGCACAGGCGTAGCATCTGTGATCTAATGCCAAATATGGTCGCCGAATGATTTAGGTACGAGCTGTTTCCACATGCACTACCAGCGTACACCACAGCTGCACAGCTCCCGGCACATGTATGCTAATTACCCCATGTTCAGCAGTGTAGCATGCAAATGAAGGTATATAGTGATTCATGAAGTGGTGCTGGTGTAGCATAAGCATGCAGAAATGTAAACCAAAAAAACAGTTTACATTTTTTCAAACATAAAATCTGAGCCATGACAGCGGACCAAACTTACATATTATAACGTTAATATATGCCAGTGGCTAAATATATAGCCAAAGGCATAAAAAACATGCACAACACATAAAAAATAACATTTAATGTCATGGCCACACTAACGCAAAGTAAAATCGTAGTGCATGAGTGCGCAAATGGGATCACAATGAAAATATATTTATATGTCATAAAACTGCAATGTAACACATTTCATGAATTCCCCATAACAGTCAATGGCACGCATGCTACACCACAACCATGGCGCAAGGGTTGCTAAGGGTCTGTGACAGTGTTCTGCACAGTAACTAGGAATTAGTAGTCAATGCCATGCAAATGAGTCAAGTAATACTGAATTGCAAAATCCCCACCGGCGTAAGGATGTACCACACAGACTAGCGGTACAACACCAAGGTTTGGCCTGGAGATAAACATGACATCAAGAGAGGGGTGCGCCACCTTAGCTGTAAGCACATTGGAGCATTGCTAATCCGGGTTCCCTGTTGCTAAGCAAAGCCGCAGGATAGGGGTGTGGAAGTAGCCATAGCTTTGCTTAGCTGAGAGCACACAAGATAACCGAAAGTGTATTTAAATGTGGATGAAAACGCGCTCGAAACCCGGTAAACGGCTGTGTGCGGTGTGCACCACAGCTGAAACAGGAAGGATACGGGAAGACAATAAGGAAATGCTGCAGCATGGTAATTGGAGTACAAATGAGTAATTAACACCTAGGAACTCACAGTGTGCCACTGACAACAGCTAACAAGGCTGCTAGCAGCTGCCTGCAGAACAGGAAAGGGGTGGTGCTGAACAGCAAAGAAAAGAGAACTGTCACAGCAGAACAAAGCAAACTTGCAGTAGATCAGCTACATAACACATTTTGCTACACAATCCTGGGTTGCGAAAGTACAAAACAAGAAAGCAGGCAGCTGGATGCACGCCTGACAATGGGAAGGGAATCAGGTTGAAAAGTGAAGTAAAGGGCAATAGATGAATCATCGCAGCCAAGAGTAAGTCAACATCAAAGGCCGCACAATAGCAGTACCTGCTGTAAAACCCATAATTAAGATTGCACAAACACACCCAATTACACCAGCATCATTCATTGCACAATAGTATAAAGTGTGAAAGCCCCACACACACACTTGTGTATTCACAGACACTCTACACCATTGGTGTATACAGATGGGGAACTTTTAATATGTACATGTTAGGGGCTGCCATTGCTTTGATTCCCAGCATGTGTTGGAGAATGACAGTGGTGTGGAGGATGATGCTGACAACCATCTCAGGCACTGGAGGAGGAGAAGAGTTCAAACCCAGGGTAACCAGCCAGGGACTACATGATCTGGAGATAGTAGAGCGTTACAGGGTGGACAGGGACACCATACAGCAACTTGTTGAGCTGTGCCAGCCACGCCTCAGAGGCAGAAATAACAGAGGGGAGCCCATCCCAGTGGACACAAAGGTATGTGTAAGCTTGAGAATACTAGCCACAGGTACCTTTCAAAGGCCAACTGGGGATATTATGGGGCATCAGCATCACAGGCATCAGCATCCAGGGTACTCCACCAGTTCATGGATGCCATGTTACCACATGCCAATGAGCACATATACTTCTCCCGAATGTAGGAGGAGTTGGCCAGAAATCTGCATGTCTTCCACCATGTGGCAGACATCCCGGAGGTACTGGATGCAATAGACTGCACACACATACACATCAAGACACCACCCGGTGAGCAGGGTAGGTGCTACTTAAACCACAAGGGATACCCCTCCATCAACTGCCAGGTCATGTGCCATGTGTGTGCTGATAGCCCTAGAAACTATCACGGCTCCCACATCTGACATGCCTCACAGCTGTATCAGGTATTTGCCAGGGGGGACATCCCATATGGCCACCTGGTGGGGGATGCTGGCTATGCACTGGAACCGTGGATGATGACTCCCATCAGAAATGCACACACAGCCATGCAAGAACACCATAATGAGGCATACACAGAAACCAGAATCATCATAGAACATGTGTTTGGGATACTGAAATCACGGTTCTGTTGCTTGGACATATCTGGTGGAGCCTTGCAGTACTCTCCAGGCACGTGTGTCCATATCTTCATAGTATGTGCCATGCTACACAATATGATCCTGTGGAAACAGCTGCAGCAGGAAGAGAATAATGAAGGCCCTTACAGCCCACCACCATTGCCAAGGGCCCCAGAGGCACAGTGGGACTCAGACCACAAACACCCTGTGCCAGCCCCAGTAGGCAGATGGAGGCATGTCCAGTATGCCCATGCCATCGCAAAGAGGAAACGTATAGCACACACACACTGACAGTGTAAGTACCTACAGAATGACACCCTTCTCCACCTGCACACACAGCAAACATGGATGGCACACACACACGACCACCTGTAAATTGTCAAGTATAGGTTGTCTACTGTGTGCATCCTACATAGGCAGCCCTCAACTATTGTACACACAACTGCCATTGGCACAAGGTAAGTCAATACCTGAACAGTAAATTAAGCTATCAGCATGTGTCGATACTGTATGTATAGGTTCATAAATACATAAGTAGGTACATGCCTAATTGCTCGAGGCCATTTATAAGCATAGCCAAAATGTGTCTGCTGTAGCCGCCCCATTGATTAACTAACTGTCCCTCTGTGAAGCAGAGCCAATTGCAGGATCCCTGGAGTGTATCCACTGTTCCCCACACACTCTGCAAGGATTCCCTGGAGTGTTAGTGAGGGATTCCATATAATGTAATCAGGGATGTAGTTCCAAATCATGGGGAGTACCCGTGACAGGAATCTGTCACTCCAGCATCTTCCAGTTATGGTTGTGGCAAGGTGTAGCTCATTACAGTGTGTGGCTCACTGTCACATGGATACCCATAGGTGGAGCATATCCATTAAGCCTGACTTGGACATGGCTTTGTTGGCCAGCAAATATCATTTCTGAGTAAACGAGATGCCACTGAGTAATGCAAGAGTTTATGCAGTCTGGCAGCATAGGACACATGTCTGAGGGCATTATTGCTCTATGCGAGGTACGTTCATGGCCCTTCCAGCTGTCATATGTGTCTTCTGAGGTACATCCAAAATGGGTTATCATACTCGATGATGGGATGGATGACTTATGAGTAAAGGGGCACAATAACCTAAGTCTGTTTAGATGCAAACCCTTAAATAATCAGATGGCCTACATAGATGCATGTCCTAACTACTTCGCACATATGACTGTCACAGGAGAGATCACTATGTAATGTAGTCCCCACATACCCATTACGTCATCTGAATTATAGTGTCTGCACTCATGTGTTAATATGTGTGTGTGTAGTTTCCCAAAATGGAATGACCATGCAGTATGTAGCCTTTAGCTGGAGGCCATCACTCTGACACCCTGTGTTGGTCTATGTGAGGCCCCTTGAAGGACGTCTGTGACAGCTGGACTGTCAGTTATGGCTCCCAGTCTGCAGTAATCGCCAAACACGGCTTGCTGTAGTCCACCTGTGTTAGCCCGTACCTCTGAGAAGTATATGGAAAACAGTAGGGGTCCCAGGACTGAGTCCTGTGGGACACCAATTGTGACTGGTCAAGAGTTGGACCTGGAGGCTGCTAGGCTTACCATGTGAGTTGTGTGTGTAAGCCTGTTGGCACACCAACCTGTGATGTATGGGTGTATGTACTGGCTGGTCAGTGTAGAAATAATACCTGAGTGGGGAATGGTTTCAAAACCCTTGGCGAGGTCCAGGTAGTATGTGTGAACTACCACACCCCACACCTAAAGTCTAGGTGGCTGTAAGATGTCAAACTGGTTCAGTAGGCATGATCTGCACTCAATTCAAGGTGACCTGGGTTGGGCCAAGTGTCTAGAGGTTACCATTGTCTATGTTAATGAGTGCCATGAGGATGCACTCCATAGCCATGCAAATTAGGCTACTCAGGCTTATGGGGTGGTAGTTACCATGGTAAGTTGTGTCACCACCTTGGTGGAGTGGAATAGCTGTTGCCATGTGCCAGTGAATGGCCATGTAGCCTGTGTAGAGGCTGATGTTGAATTGCTATATTAGGCAGGGGGTCACTTTGTCTTGTAGTGTCTGCAGGAAGCAGTCTGGGACACCATCTGCCTCCACTGACGCTCGGTCATGCCATTTGAAAGGGCCATTACCACCTGTATGTCTCAGATGTCTGGGATACTGTACATTTTGGGTATTGTTGTGGGCCCAGTAGGGGGTGCAGCTTGCTCCGAATGTATCATCAAGTGTGTTGGTGATATCAGTAGGGTCAGTATATTCAGTGCAATATTGCACCAGCACAGTGCAAATCTGTGTCTTACTGCTTACATCCTTGACATAGCCAAAGAAGCCTTTGTGGTCATATTCTGAATCCATGCCTATTTACCTGTGGATGTCAGCCTTGGATGATTACATGAGTAACATAAGTATCTTGCTAATACTGGTCATGGATGTCTGCATGTCTTGGGATTTGCTTTTGTTCTGGACTACTGTCCAACTTCTGTTGTATAGCCTGTATAATGCAGGGGTTCAGCAAACTGGTGTCTTTGTGTAGGAGTAGCAAGTCCTGGTTTACCATTGATGGCACGACCACATCTTTGTAGGTGCTTATACAGTGCATTCGTAATTCTGTCTGTATCTTGAGCAGTGTCATCCCTGAGCATGAGGGCTGTGAACCCTCCCACCTCTGTCATTAGTACTGTGAATATAGCTGTAGGAAAGGTATTCACTGTGTGTTCCTTGGGTGGGGGAGATGGTTAGGAGTAGAAATCATCAGTGAATATTTCATGGTCAGATCTAAACAGTGATCGGTTTACCTCTGCTGTAGTGCACCTGTTGCACATGTCAGTGATTACCACTTCTAGTATGTTTTCACCTCTCGTTAGTCTGTCTACCAACTGATACAGGCCATATGAGGTGATAAATCCCTGGAAGTGCTGACGTTGGAAGTGAATACTCGAGTAGGTTATCCAGTTAAGTGTAGGGTAGCCGACATTGACTAATAACAGGGTGTCTGGTAGGACTGTCATGTTTACCACTGTCTCCAGACAGTTGTAGTGGTGCTCCTGGGTCATGGAGGGTTATCTGTAGCAGCTCACAGTTTGCATTGCAGTTGTGGTTGATGTTAGCTGCACATGGATGATCACAGAGGTATCATCCTGCCCCACTAACTTGGAGGTGTAGGTATCCCCGATGAATATAGATACACCTCCTCCATGTCTGTGCCAGTCCATGTTCAGTGGCTGAAATGTGTGTTATAGGTTGTAGTCTGGTAGTGCTGGTGTGCTCACAGGAGCCTTATACAGGTCCCAGTCACAGAACAGATGTAGATGTTGTCCATACTGAGGGGTGCTGTGAGTGTGTGCATGTTGTGAGTACTACCCCTGGTGTTGAGTAGCCTAACCCTAATTGGTTCCGCTATTGTGCAGTTCATTGAGGTGAGATTCACCTCTGAGACCTGCCTAAAAATGGCACTATGGGGGCGCCAATAGCCTTGCCCAGCATTCCAAAGCCTTAGGCTGATACATGCAAGTTGGTATGGCATTGTTGCAGGCATGTATCCCATCTGTGCTTGTGTCCCATCTTTCCTGTAGGTAACCCACTGGTAAGCAATACAAAGCCTGAAACCTATACATGTCCACTAGCTTCCAAGATAGGCTTTTGGTGTGATTATGTATCAGTAGTCTGTATGCTATTGCTGTACTTAACTGTTGTCTGACTACATGGTGAATTTACATTGTATATTGTGATCAGAAAACTCTGCATAATCACATATGATGTTGGAGATGGCCTGCACTGTAGAGGTTCACAGATAAGTAGTAGGCTATCTGCCCAAGGGCATTTAGTAGCATAGCTACAGTTTATTGGCTTTACCTGCACCATTGATGAGGTAACTGAACCCCTGTCAAGCATAGCCAATGAAGTGATTCCAGGCAGAGTTGCTGGAAGCTGTTGAAGACTGGGGTGCTGTAGGGTGATAGGAGCACATAATGATCTCAAATGGGCATGTTAACATGACAAACCAACAGCATTCAATTTCCCCAACATATCTTGCAGCTGTAAAACTGGAGTGGCTCCCCCACACCCTGGCTGTATGTGTCTGGGACATCTGATCCCAGGGGTGTATATACTGTTGGCCAGTCACACATCAAGGTTTCCCCATGAAGTGTGTCAGTGAGTGGCTATGCTAAATGTAGTTAGGATGTTAATGTATAGTCTCTCAATTCATGTGTCATGTCGGTATTTCGAGAAGCTCACTGGGTGTGGGTGGCTTCGCCTGTTGTGTAGCCAAGCTTACACATAGGAATCATGGACATAGGAAATAGGCAGAAGGAACATTAATGTCAACAGTGTAATGGCTACAGCATTTGCACAATATCTGTGCAGTCCTGGTTCAAATCCCAATAAAGTCAGAGATGATTTACATGTTACATAGTATACCTTAACCACAGCTTGCATATATAGGTAGTAGTCCACATAATAATAAACATTTGGAACACACAATCTCTAAAATGTGCATTAATCACCCTTGCACTACCAGTGCCTGCTCTGAGAGGTAAAATGACCACTGCCAGGATTACAACATGCAACTATGTACTCAATCTTCACAATAACCTACCACTAAGCTGCCTGAGATGTACCAATGGCAAGTTGTGTATTCTGACAGGTTAAAACTCAAAAGGGAGGAATGTGTGGTTATAGAACAAACCGCCATGTACCCAATGAAAGGTGTATGCTATATCTATATATATATATATATATATATATATATATATATATATATATATATATAAATCAACATATATATATATATATATAT
Source organism: Protopterus annectens (assembly GCF_019279795.1). Lineage (NCBI taxonomy): Eukaryota > Metazoa > Chordata > Ceratodontiformes > Protopteridae > Protopterus > Protopterus annectens. The sequence continues at coordinate 101,578,422 of NC_056736.1, forward strand.
ATATATATATATATATATATATATAGAGAGAGAGAGAAGGAGAGAGAGAAATATATGTCGATATATGGGAATATACATATATATGTAGATATATAGATAGGTTAACATCTACATAACCATGGAGGTACATATAAATGGGATACCTACCAAATACTGAATGCTTGACATACCGATGCACGTAATCATGAGGCTTAAAGACCAAAAGACCACAGTGCCGAAACACCAGAAGCGTGAGGTTTAAAATCCCGATGTTAAGGGACATTTCATCAGTGCTTCTGGTGTTGCGGTTCAGGTAGGTTACTGTGTGTAAGTGTGTTTCTGAGGGCTTTAGTGTGTGTAAGTGTATGTTCTGAGTGTGGTGTGTGTTCCTGGGGGACTGTAATGTGTGGGTGTGGGTTTGCTTTCTGCGTCTGTTTGTGCGATCTCGGAGGTAGAATATTAAAGTAGGGGGGGTGGGGGGCACAATCACCCACATGGGGGGTGTAGGGGGGCTTGCCCACCTGCTCATACGTAGTGTAGGATGGTTTGTTTGGATGTGGTGGGTAGCAGTTTGTCTGTGTGTGTGTGTTCCATGTTTGTGTTACTTTCGCGAATTTGACTGTCACTGTCGGTAATGTGGGGTATGGGAGTCTGGGCCAGGTACTGTGGGTGTTGGAATTGTGTGCACCCGGGATTCCACAGGTATCCCGTATACAGCAGTTGAAGTGTTCATATATGAGTATAACATGGACCATAGCAATCACACATTCCACCTTGACCAAACTTTATGAACAAAGGATATGGAGAGTATATGCCTATACACTATTACAAATATGTGCTATGGACAAGAGCCAAAGATAGGGTTACCACCTGTCCCACTTTGCGAGGGACAGTCCCTCTTTGGGTGGTTGTGTCCTGACCAAAAATATTAGATGTGGCAAATGTCCTGAGATTGTAGGACATAATTATACCCCATATGTAATGTAATAGTTGCATACAATAGTTATTTCTGTACCTAAACTACCTACATGTTACAAGAAACAGGATAAGCAATTAAACTGCTACAAGAATAAGCTTATATTTAGGCAAAAAAGAAAAGTTATATCCTTTGTACTGACCGTGGGTTTGTGTCAGCCTGTAAAATCTGATGTGTGTCCCAAAAATGTCTCACTATGGCCATTTGAAAAGGTGGCAACCCTAGCCAAAGAGGGTCAGTCACCAACACAACTCCAATGACTGCAAATACCTATGACAGAAATACACTGACAGCTTTCATGTAGCAACACTTTATTACATTCCGATGTATTGCTGAAAGGATTCAAGGACTAACATCACCCGCATGCTATACAGGAACCAATTAACAGTGTCTTAATGAATCAGCCTGCAATTACCATAGTATTAGTCCACTAAAGGATAGGTGTTCAACTAGGGAAGAAACCCTCATGCACATATAGATTATGTATATAAGCAGTTCCTAGACACCTGCATCAGCTATGTACACCCACCAACATCTCCCCCACACCCAAAAAAATTACAATACAAACTGTAAGAACATCACAAATCATTCACTCACTGTACAACATCTGCAGAAGCCTTAACATACCTTGTCAGAGACACACTAACATGGCCCTGTGTGAAATAGTTGCTGTTATACAATGGAACAGCTGCTGATGTTACAGGGTTTGCACTAATCCCGTTTCAGAGGGTTGTGTGTACACCAGGAAGTGTTACCAATTACTGATTAACAGCACAGTATGATACACATGTACACCAAACCAAAGATGTCTGGTGAGCACACTGTAAACCACCTAACATTTCATGCATAGCCATACAGCCTTGAGCTGCCCAAACATCCTTGACAGACTGAAAGATCTGCAGACGTAACAGGTACAAATAAACCCTGCATAAGTAGCAATGTTCTGAAATATAACATCTGTACTCACATGTAGAACATCTTCTAGCCATTACACACAATCCATGGGAGTCATGAAGCTAATATAGCTCTGTCTGTCTCCATATAGCTGTTGAAATACATCACAAACAACACATCCAGGCCGTCTTCCTCAAAAGTAAGGCAAAGGGACAACGCCCAAGTGGAGTACTCAATTATAAAACACTGTTGCCATGGTATTGGCTAATGGAGTAGCTGCACAGCTGATGTGCATCTAATTAACTACTTTGGAACAGCAATTGTTGGTCAGGATAGCACATGTTACCAATATTTAACTATGAAAGGATGGCTTATTACACATTCAAGTAAGCAGCAACAATCAGAACCTTGACTCCTAGAATTTGGTGCACAATCTTCTTTATTTCGAATAAAACTGGACCACAACGAAAACAGTAAAAACAGTTATGAATAGCAGTACTAAGCGCTTTCACCCTTCCATGTTAGGGCATCATCAGAGTACAAAATATATTAACCTAGAACATCCCTTAAATACTGATACTTTAATTACTTGATTAGGTCAATCAACACTCAATAACAAAAGGTTTATTCTGCGTTGGCAATGAATGCGGAATGCAATTAGACAAATAAATAGAATTGAAATACTAGTAAAAACAATAACCAAGAGTTTTAACTCACATATCACTTAATTATAAGATTTTAAAATTTTTTGTTCATACAACAAATCCTCACACTAACGTAAACATATTGTGTAAATTTGTTTTTATATTACAAGACAAATTTTAATAAATTGTGTAGTTGTGAATTGATGTACTGAACATAATTACAAGTAGTGTTAATTATTAAATATAATAAATATATATATAATAAATATATAAATAAACTAAATAAAACTTATTATTAAAATTTTATTTTTATGCTACTAATCAATTTTGAGTAAGTTTTGTTTTAATGATATTTAGCAAATTTAAGTAAGTTATATAATAATAAATTAACATAGTAAACATGTTTCAATAAATATTAAGTATAATAAATATGTAAATGGAATAAATAAAACATGTTAAAAATGGGAATAAAGAAATTATTTAACAAATTTGTAACAAAAGGTTATAATTGTTTAAAAAATATATATATATGTTATGCATTTAGTTGATAAATCTCTAGTTAAATAACTACTTTTATGAGTGTAAGTGGAAAATGTAAATATAGATAAAAGAACTGTGAAGAATATATGTATATAAAAAATGTTTAAAATGTATGTAAAGAAAGTATATGAAACATTGTAGGTGTGTGATTTACTTCTAAATAATTTGTGATTTTAACTTCAATATACTTGTAATGGAGACTTGGTCGTTGATACCAGGCCACTTGTTGGCGTTTAATCTTAATTGCCAAATACATTCTTTGGCTTCCAACAGAGTCTTAGTATCGCCCCCATTGTACAACTTAAATTGTGGTATTCTATCTATAACAAAAAATAAAAACTTATTGAAATTAACACACACCGTACTGTGAATATATAAGGCACTTGTTTCCTTCTTTATCCTAATGTCACTGGTGTGTTCAATATCTGAGTTTTTAATTTTCTGTGTGTTTTTCCTATATAGAAGGCCTGACAACTTGTACAAGTAGCAGCATAAACAACCATACAGGTGTTACAATCACAAACTCCTGGACATCTAATTGTTTTTTCATAGTTGTGTATAGATAAATATGGTCCATTGTTGATGAACCTACATGAACGACAACCACCACATTTATACATTTTGGATCTCATGTTCATTTCATTACTTAAGGGTTTCTCAAATAAATTCTTTAAATTTCTCCCCTTACTAAAAGTGCATTTTGGCTTATTACCAAGAATATTCCCCAAATCAACGTTAATTTCTGTAATAATATTCCATGAGTCATACATCACTTTAACTATTTGTTGAGATTTTTCATTGAACGGGATAATAAAAGTGTCGTGTCCAACATTCCTAACGTTAGATGCATCTTTAGATGGTAATCCATAGTATATAATAGGTTTATATAATGTTATTCTATTACTTTTTATACTATTACCAATTCTTGATACCAACTCCTCTGGATAAGCTCTAGAGGTGAACGTGTTTTTCAATAAAGTAAGTTCCTTTGAAAAGGTCTCTTCGTTACTCACTAATCTTGACAGCCTCACCATCTGGCCCTTAACTAAATTCGTTTTCTGATGATTCGGGTGGATACTGTCAAAATGTAGAAATTAATTGGAGTAAGTTTTTTTCCGATAAATGTTAGATTCTACTTTACCGTTTTGAAATGAGATTGTGATATCTAGAAAATTAATCTTATCAAAAGAAGTGTGACTAGTAAATTTCAAAAAACTAGTCGTTAAACCAATATATGTAATAAATTCTTTGAGCTCGATCTCAGACCCCTTCCAAAAAATTAAGATATCATCAAACCACATTCAAACCATCTGCATATACCAGCAGAACATTACAAAGAAGATTGAAACACAAACTGAAAAGGATTGAAATAACAGTCAACGACACCTCGGGTTACTAATAAGGTATGTAGAACACTCAGTATTTCTGTGTATGTAGTACCTGTTCTGTAATATTTAAAGTGTACGCAATGCATATAGTGGAAACAGTTATCTTGTAGTGATGTATTGTTGAGCATAGTAAAGCTTGTAGTATTTATGTGTGTACTGCTGTAGGTCACAAGGCAAACACCACATACACCACAAGGGATACTATATAAGGGCTTTGAACCCAACAATTCCTCACCAGCCACTGTCAGTGGCAGGGTTGATCCAACAAGTACGTGCTATAACAGGGAATAGTATATGTTGATATATTGTAACAGTAGGCATATTTATGTGTGTATTACTAAGAATAACATGTTGAAGGTTGGCCTACCGTGCAATTTGATTTGCATTGTGGGATATTGTGCCAATAACTGTGTAATGTACAGTATTGTAGGCAGATATGTATTACAATTTACATAGCATTACTGTTATGTTAGGCAAACATTAGTTATGTCTATTGGCATTTACAATACACAATAACAGGATACATATGACTTGTAGTCACCTGACAGTTTATCAGCATGATAGCAATGTAAAATGGAAGAGCTAGTTAACTATCCATGCACATAAGACATGTAATAAGTTCAAAGGTAGGTACTAGGCGGTCTGCCCAAGGGAATTTATAAGCCTAGCTAGAGTGTGTTGACTTCCTCCACCCCCTTAGGTCAGTTCCTTGTGCCTCTGAACGGCAGAGCCATTAGTTCCCTGTGCCTCTGTCCAGCAGTGCCACTGCAGTGATCCCCAGGGTACATGTCTGTCTCCCATCCTCCCGTCAAGGTTTCTCTTGAAGAGTGCTAGTGAGGGGCCCTGCCTGATGTACATTGGAATCATGTTCCAAAGCATGGGGAGTCTCCGAGTCAAGAATCTATCCATCCAGCACGTCCTAGTTATTGTTGTGGTTAGGTGTATATTCCTAGAGCATGGGGCTCTCAGGGGCTTTTGTTTAGGTGGAGCATATCCAGCAATACTGGGTTGTACATGGGCCTTGTATGTCAAGCAGAGATCACCTGTGAGTACGCGGTATGCAACCAAGTACAGCTGGAGTTTCTTTAGTTGTGCTGCATAGGTCATCTGTTTGAGGTCAGTAATCCTCTTGGTGTGGTACTCTTGTGGTCTTCCAAGCTGTTGCAGCTGTCTTGTAAGGTACATCCCAAATAGGGTGGTGTATACTTTAATGGGTCTAATAAGTCATGAGTAGAGAGGCACAATGGCCTCCTTTGTTCTGGATGCAAACCCATTAGAGATTAGGGGGGCCACGTAGAAGGATATCTTAACCACCATGGCATTATGATTATCGAAGGAGAGATTGCTATCTACTTGGGTTCCCAGATCCCTTATTACATTTTCTGTATGTAGGGGCTAGCACCTATCTGGTAGTCCATGGGTAATTAGTTTTATCCAAAGGGGATGACTGTGCACTTTTTGGCATTCAGCTTGAGGCCATGATATTGACACCAGGTATCCATCTCAGGGCAACCCTTCTGAAGGGTGTCTGTATCAGCTGGGGAAACAATTATGGCCCCTAGTTTGCAGTCATCTGCAAACCTTTTCAGCCAAAGCCCTCCTGTGCTTGCCTGTACCTCAGAGAAGTATATACCAAACATGAGGGGTCCCAGGACTGAGCCCTGGGGGACGCCACTTGTAACTGGTTTACAGTCAGACCTAGGGTATGCAACTCCCACTGTGTGGGTTCTGTCCATGAGCCACTTTGCAAACCATCTCATGACGTAGGGGTTAATGTTCAGGTGGATGGGTATGTCGATAATACCAGAATGGGGAATGGTGTTGAAAGCCTTTGCGAGACCAAGGTAGGCTGTGTGGACCTCCTTACCTTCATCGAATGCCTTGGTAACTGTCTCAAAGAAGTCCACCAGGTTTAGGAGGCATGGTCTGCCCTTAACAAATCCAAACTGGGAGGGGTCAAAGGTTTGGAGGTACCCAATGTCTCTGTGACTGAGATCCATGATGATGTGCTCCATATCCTTGCAGACCAGGCTAGTCAGGCCTATAGGGCAAAAGGTCCCATGGTCCATTGTGGCACCACCTTTGTGGAGTGGGACAACTGTTGCTGTGTGCCATTCAGGGGGCACAAAGCCTGATGCGAGGCTATTATTGAACATGGTGCATAGGTGGGGAGCCAGTTCGTTCTGAAGTTCATGTAAAACATAGTCTGTGATGTTGTCCGGTCCCATGGATGCTGTGATATTGGCTTTAGATAGTGCAGCTTTTACCTGTGTAGTTGTGATTACAGGGACTCTGCATTCTTCCTGTATAGGTATGGGCCCTTTAGGGGGAGAGAGGGGGGAAAGGTAACATTGAACCTATCTGCTAGGATGTTGGCAATATCAGTTGGTTCTGTAATGTTCATGCCTTTGTGCTGTAACTCAGAGCAGATCTGGGTGTTGACATTGAGATATTTGACATAGCTATAGAATGCTTTGTGGTTGTCCTTGGAATTAGTGGCGGTTTTGTTTCCATAACTAGCTTTGGAGGATCTTATAAGGGATCTCAGCTTCTTACTGAGGCTGACCAGGGAGCTCCTCCACACATGGGATTGTATTCTCTTTTCCAACAGTGTCTTCCTTCTGTTGTACAGTTTGTTTAAGGCAGTGGACCACCAGAATGGCTTCCTTAATTAGGAGTATAGCATCTTGGATTTGTTTGGGATAGCACGATCCATGCACTCATGTAAGTGCTTATAGAGTGCATTTGTGTAGGAATCAGCAGTTGTAACTGTATTGTCTATCTGCATGGGTGTCATGATGTTCACCACTTCTGTCTTCAGAAGCATGAAGTTGGCTTTGTAGAAATATTATACCGTGGTTTCCTTAATGGGGGGTGGGGGCAGGATGTGGATATCAAGGGTGTTTAGCTTATGGTCGGATCAGACCAACGAGAGGAGTTGACTTCAGATGTGGAACACCGGTCACTCATGTTGGTAATGCCTAGGTCCAGGATATTGTTGCCCCTGGTGGGTGTGTGGATAAGTTGATCCAGGGCATTTGAGTTTATGAATTCCAGAAAGCATTGAGCTAATGAGTTGGTACACGAGTAATTTTCCCAGTTAATGGTGGAGTAGGTGAAGTCGCCCATTAGTAGGGTGTTTGGTTGAACCCTAATAATTTCCAGTACATCAAGAAAAGAGGAGTGGGAATCTTGGGGCATGGTGGGGGATCTGTAGCAAGCTATGATTTGGATTGCAGTTTAGCCCAGAGGTAGTTGCACTTGGATAACCTCGGATGCATTGTACTAAGCAACTAGCCTGGAGGGGTTGATAACTTTAATGAATATGGACACACCTCCACCTTTGGTGTTCCAGTCCAGGTTACATGGCCGAAAAGTGTGCTATGAGTTATAGCCTGGTAGTGCAGGGGTGCTCTCTGGAGTCTTGAACCATGTCTCAGTCACTGCACAGATGTCAATGTTCTCCATTACAAGGAGTGCCTCGAGTGAGTGCATTTTGAGATTTAGACTTCCAGCATTGAGTAGCATTACCCTCAGTTTGTGCTTGCCTGTTCCTGTTATGGTGGTGAATATGTTATTTGAACCTTACCTAAAGAAGGCACTATAGGGGTAGCAAGAGCCTTAGCAAGTATTCGGAATTCCAGGGGCGACAGGTGCAGACCATGTGGCAAAACATTGTGGTCTGTTGACCATGTCATCCCAAGCAGAAAGATACTGGATCCCCTTAGAATGACACCAGAAGCTTAGCCAATTGTTGAAGTCAATAATTTTGTCCTCGTACTGTGGTCTCATTCTGGGCAATAGCAGAATGCAACTTAACGCTAGGGTCATACCTGCCTGGACTACAAGATCGGAGAGCTCTTCCATGTCTCTTTTCATGTAGGCCAGGGATGTACATCTTAGGTCATTCACACCAGCATGGACAATGACAGAGTTATATTTATACTTGCTGTGGAGTGACCTGAGTTCGTGGGTTATGTGGTGTATCCTGGTACCCAACAGGCAGCTGAGAGTAACCTTCTCCTTGTTTAGCCTGGTGAGTGAGACATCAGTGTGCCTGACTACATGAGTCACCTATGACTAGTGTATTGGGTATGTTGATTTGCCTTATTGGCTGTGGTTGAGTGGGACACTGACTCTGTGGGCTAGGTGCCATTGGGGTTGTGTTGGGGGATGGAGGCTGCTTGCATTTCCACTTTGGAGGTCTCTGTTGCTTAGACAGATTATTATTGAGAGCCTCCATGAATGTTTTTGTGTTACTATGTGTGGATTATGGTGGTGTAGAATTAGTGAGCCTATGTGATGAGTGTGGTGTGGTGCAAATGATTACCTTCTCCACATGACTGTCAGGGTCAGTCTTGGTTGGAGAGAGCTTTACCTCCAGTTTGGCTAGATAAGTGCATCTCTCACAGGTTGTAGTGTTGGGTGGTAGGTGGAGAGGGTTGTTTGTGTACATGAGACAATGTCTACATTACCTCAAGATGTCCAGATTCATCAGATAGACAGGAGAGAACACTGGGAGCTGACCCTTGGACATGCCTGAATATAAAACTATTTTCCCCTAGATAAGTGAGGAAAGTGAGTACAAGGGCTGTTTTACTCTAAGCAAGTGAGAAAAGTATGTACAAAAACTGTTTACCTCTAGGTAATGAGAAAGATTGAGTGCTATAGTAATTAGTAGCTTATCTAGTGCTTACAAGTTCTGAACAAGTGCTGAGCATGAATAAGCAATCCAGATAGGGTCTTGGATAACATAAACACACTGAGCCCCCCTCAACAGGTACACAATCATATATCCATGTACACTACAGAGCCCCTGTAACCACAACTATGCAGGTACAAGCTGCACTCAGGCTGCATGGGACCTGTCCACATCCCAGGTTGTATCATACACATATGGCAAAACAAGTTGCTCTCCACATACACATCATGTAAAACATAGCTTCATGTCAGGCTGTGTACATACTGAATGGTGCACACAAACAGGTATCACAACTCACAAAGGGGGAGACACCACTGATAATGGGAAGTACTGCACTACTACCCTGCTGAGTCTGGTCTGAAAGGCCATGAACCTTGATCAAATTATTTGATGTCAGCAGTACAGATGTAGATGACAGTAAGGTTGATTTCACACTGCATATCATAACCTTGCCAGGTCATAGGACATCATCACCCATACTGTGTTCCACCTACACTCAGTATACTAGATGTACATTCCTATGTCACAGGAGTGTTTTGCAACGGGACTGCTGGCAGAACCAACACTGCAGAAGGTGTCTGAATAATACATGCACATCACACCAGTGCCAGCTACAGTAAGACAGGGTTCATTCATTGTACTCCCCCTCATTGTAGTCTATACCACACAGACTAACAGAAGGCATCTGCCTATTGAAGTATGCGAATGACTATGACCTAGGAGCAATAGCTGACTCACAGTGTTGTGGACAACATACAGAAGAGGCTTTGTGGGTGAGGTGTGTGACATATGGGCACAATCTGACAGCTGCATATTGCATTGACACCCCTATGTTAATAACCCTGTACCCATGAACTACCACCTAGGCAGTGGTCAACATAATGGACACTGTGTGTAAGGGATGCAGCTGGGCAGTTGTCTTTCCTGTGATAGTTACGTCACCACACCTGTCAGGTAGTCATATGTGGCAACCCTAATCATGACAGTGTGCCATCCATGGATATAGAGATCATTGTCCAGTCATACTCAACACTTACATGACCCATATCAGATCACATATTTCCTTTAAGGGGTATTGGCCATGTTCAGATGGCCTACATTAGCCTTCCCAATCCCGATCTCCACTATGTAGCATGATGCCTACCCTGAATAAAGCCATGTCCAACCCAGTGATGTTGGACATGCTACACGTACACATCCTGATCTCAAACACATACTTCATGTACATCCACCTTCCTAGTACTAGGATCGCCACATGCTGGACAGATCCTTGTCCCATACACTTTACATAGTCCTGCCATACTATGCATTCCTGTCCAGCAAAGCTGCACATTGCCCCCTCTCAGACATGGTGTGATGACTGCATGGATCAGTTATGTGGCACTGTTCCACCTGGCCCCAAAAACCTGCCTGCTGGCTACAGCTAGGTAACCTTTCATCCTAGATTCATACATGGCCCAGGGCATATAGCTGACTAGTTGACTTTGACTGTACATGCTATAGTTGATATCCATCCCTGCAAATACCATCTGGCTAGCCAGTGTCCCATATGTATCACATGTGCAACACAGGTGATACATGGCAGGATGTTGAACTGCTGTACAGTACCGTGTAAATGTATATGGCAAAAGACATACATGTAAAACCTTCTGTGAGAAAGTCTGTAGGGTCACAGGTCATGTCCGTTAAGGCAGTGTAAGTCTTTATATGTGACATATACACAGCATCAAGGTCGACTGCATTAATGTGGACACATCCAGCCATGTGCTGATAGGTAAGAACACCAGTACAGGCAAACAGACATGCCCACATCAAAACAACATCCACATGGAGTATGAGCAATGTAATCAGGTGACACACACACATATATGGTGATAAAATCCAATCACCATTGAGTGTGAAATGTGTGTGACACAAACATGTCAGTTGTGTCAGTGTCATGTAGATTTGCAAAGACAACTATTTAATCATAATAAATGTGATACACATGTATGTTCAGCTGTAGCTCTGAATTTCTCTGTGAGTTACTGTGACCTGTCTCCATCATTATGTCTTCCAGGTATGCCGTGTGCAAGGCTACCCCCTTATACCTGCTTGGAGGATGAGGCTCTCATCCCATACCTACATGACAATCATGATGTCCTGTTCAGCCATGTGCCACAGGATGCACAGCAGTGGGATGCCCTGTGGATGGAACTTCGCAGGAGGGTTAATAATGTGGGTGGTCACAACTGCACATACCAGCAGGTGCGCAGACACTGTACAGACCTCATTAGATGGGCAAAACAGCATGCAAATGCAATTGCCAGGGAACAAGGTGCAACAGGTTGTGGGCCACCAACCCAGCCCCCACTCACACGTACTGAGGAGTTACTGGCCAAGCTGGGGACACCTGCAGAACAACATCCACAAGCCTTAGCCGATATCGTGGAGGTGGGTGTCTCTAAACACTGAGCCTGGAGTTGCCTGGTAAGTCACTACTGCACCTATAACAACTATATTCCATATAGTTACGTGTCACTGTACAATATGTAATGTAACATCATATGCAAGGCATGTATACACACATGCCACATACTGTAGTGTGCTCCTCTATGTATGCACACATGTGAATACTCCATAGTATAGTCTATTGTACTGGTGTATGTGTTAACATGCACATTGCACCCTGTAGCTATCATACAGGCATGGATAATGATCATACTGCTGTGTTACTCCTATTTAGGTACATCTGGTGTTCCGCTGCAACAGCAGCCCATTTCAGCTGAGACTGTTATTATTTATCAGGCATCATAATGCACAGATCTATCTGCCATGTGGCCATTTACCACATGTACACATAATGTATGGTCCTGTCGCAATATACAGGTTGGACCTGCAATGCATCACAATGGCTACCCATGTGCAATACTTGCAAACTATGTGAAACACAGACATGAAACCTCACAAACTGTCATTGCCAGATGTGTGGACAGCTGTGCATACAATGGTGGAGGTGCTGTTCACTGTAGGGACATGTACTACAGATCAGAACTACACATGTGGGGAATACAAACAGTACTACACAGTGAGCTGGAGTATGCCCAGCCCACAGGATTCACCGGTGTGGATCATAGCCCTGCTATGAATGTCACACAATGTGATGTGCTATCTTGACATTTCCATGACATCTGGTGGGCTGGCTGCAACACTAACTATCCAGAATAACATATCCCACATACCAAACATACCACCCTTTGTCTGCATAACCCTGTCATCAGTGGAGCATATCACATCTATGGGTGTATGTCATATGGGACAACACAGACATGTGAAATAGATGCCCGTCCCAATAATATGGCCAACACATGTACACACATGGCCATGGAGGATGGTCAGAGACATGAAGCAACACACACAGTAGACGTGATGTGCTTGTGTGTACACCCTGTCGTACATTGGCTCCACATGGTCCAACTATGGCCTTTGTGCAATGTTTATATTGCAGATGTGGAACACTAGATATCCTACAGGCCTGTGCACATCTTGTGTAGGTGTGACATCAATCCACAACATAAGATGTGTTGACCATCTTGAGTGTGTCACGACATAACAGCAGTCACCTGTACAGTATCTACATCAGCCCAGCAATACAGTACACTCCCCTTGCTGGTGTCGGACATCAATATCATCCTTGCTCCTCGTGTGTCTGTGTGTGTGTGTGTGTGTGTGTGTGTGTGTGTGTGTGTGTGTGTGTGTGTGTGTGTGTGTGTGTGTGGTACACAGATGTCATGTGAGACATGGTGTACCGACAAGTGTGCCATGTCTAGCCATAGTTGCCAGGCAGCAGCAATATGGTTGCAGATGTACAGGGTTGTCATCCGTATACCCTTCAGTGACCTGTGTCACACATTTCACATCGTGGTTTAGTGTGTATACACCTCAGTGACATGGGTCACATTCCACAGTATATATGTATTGTATCTGAACACAGTCATGGCTATGAACTGTGTCTGTAACTCACACTGTACAGCAATAAAGACGCCTCATGATTCCCTGCAATGGCCATGCACATCAGCTAAATGTGCAGTATATCTGTAGGGTGGACAGAAAACACTGCATTGGGACACCATTACCCCACTTTATATTTGACAGGACACCATTGTGTTAAACATGTATGCATGTCATTGCACACGTCAGCTGATCACATGTCATACTACATGTGATTGTCAAGGTCATATGCCACATATCAGGCAGGTGTACTGTTAACCTGTGCTGGTCTACATGGTGTAACACAGGGATGTATGCTAACTACTACTATGATTGTGTAATATGCATGCCTTCTGCTATGACACATGCATGCTGCTGTGTGCAACCCAAGGATATATGATAACTACCACTATTATTGTCTGCACTGCATGCCGTCTGCCGTATCACATGCACGTTGCATGCCTTCTGTCATATCACATGCATGTTGGGTGCCATAGCATGTGTATCTGTGTGTGTGTCTGTGTGTGTGTGTCTGTGTCTGTGTGTGTGTGTGTGTGTCTGTGTGTGTGCGTATCTGTGTCTGTATGTGTGTGTCTGCGTGTGTGTGTGTGTGTGTGTGTGCGTGTGTGTGTTTGTGTTTGTGTGTGTATGTGTGTGTGTGTATGTGTGTGTGTGTGTGTGTGTGTGTGTGTGTGTGTGTGTCTATTGTATAGATTGTAATGTACAGTTCTTGTCTGCCCCTCACAGGTGATGTAGGTGTGTTCCCCTCCTGCGGTCCATCTGATGTTAATGTCCCCAGAGACTCTAGCAGTGATGATGAACATATGATTGAGGCACAGGCAGGGTTGTCAGGGGCTGAATCTGTGCCATTGGTTGCCATTCCACCTATATCCCCCTCATCCCTGCACACAGATCTCATGCCTACACATACCCCATCACCAGTGGCCATAGAGGAAGGACATTTGGCATGTGGTAGCTTGGAACAGGAAAGTGTGGGGGCTATGGAAGGTGTGCTTGCATACCATGGTGTCAGACAACAGACTGGTGATGCCACACACAGGCACGTGGCTAGTGCTGCTTATAGGAAGACCTCCAACATGCCCTGCAAGACAGAGTGCAGCAGCTGGTGTCACCAGATGCATGTTTCAGGCTGTAATGGAGGCACAGGCACATGCTGAATGGCACAACAGAGAAGATCAGAGGCTTCATAGGGCTGCTGTCCATTCCTTAAACAATATCCAGACAATCTTAAATGCTCAACAGCAGATTGCTGAAGCTTTGGATAGACGATTGGGTGACATGGTTGGAGTCCTTGACCATGGCATGACAATCCACGAGTGTGAGATGTCTGTGTTGGAACATCTGGTAGGAGTGAGGCATTGGGCACGTGGACGTAGGCCTGCTTCATCACCTGTTTCAGGTCTATGTGAACGAGCTACCTCACATGCCCACTCCCATAGTGGCGGTAGCAGCAGCAGTGCAGCTGGTGTTGTGCTGTCCACACCACAACACAGCAGGCCATGTGCACGTGGCCCTGGATGATCCCAACATGGACATGGTTCCAGTGGACATGTGTCATCAGACAGTACCCAATCTGACCTGGCCTGTACAGTCCGCAGCTGTCAATAATACAGCTGTGTAGGCCAGACACATGCCAGAACTGTGTGCATACATACACGTACACACCGGAAACATATTTAGGGCACCACAACACGCACACATGCATAACATCCACACACGCCCAATTAGATCAAAGGCCCTAACCTAAACCCATGTTGTCATCCAATGGTGCAGCCTAGACCTCTGGCAAACATTATCACCCTGTGCATATGATGATGCCTGTGCCACATCCCTGTCATCCACACCATCGGTGCAGGGACATGCTCCTATGGTCTGATGCACAGGGTGAACAGACTAGGAAGATAAGTGTAGATTACAATTGTTGTGTACTGTTGACAGGCAGCAGACATACCATGTAGTACAGGTGTATAGTGCATTTCATACTGTTAACAGTATGTGTCTTGTGTAACAACAGTAACTGCATGTTGGTCATGATGTTCTACTTTCCTCCTTCAGGTCTAATTGCACGTGCCAGTAGATGTCAGTGTTTGCAGTTAGTGTCCCATATGTAAATGTGGACTACTCACAGGTACGTATGAAAATACCAGCATGCACCTTGTAGCTTCCACGTCACGGTTAGAATGCCCCATGTTCCAAACACATCTACTGATTCAAAAGCATGATAGCTTTGTATTAAGCTACTGTGGCTACAAACGTGACATCCATACTGTGTGACATCACAGGTACAGTTACATGGAGTGGTGTGGTAAGAGAGTGGTCTAGCTGATGACAAGGGTAGAGGCCAGTGGGAAGTGTGATGCCTCATTGGGAAGCAGTAATACACGTTCCCATGACAGGATGCAAACACACAACTGCACCCACACACTCAGGTATTGACACACATGTATTCAGTGACACAGTAACACACCCACACACTCACGGATTCACTGATGCAGTAACACACACTCACACACACACACAGTTGCTAGTGTTGAGGTGAGGACCCCTGCCTATGTGCAAATCATCATTACAGTACTGTGCACCTACATGATGTGCCACAGAGAATACACATGTACAGGTAGTGAGTATGGCTTAATATTGGGGACATCAACATGGATAGTAGATTGCATCATCTGGATGGGGAGAGGGGTCTTATCAGTTCACTATGGTAACATACATCCTCACTCCAGGGACCAGACAGCCATACATACACACACACACACACACACACACACACACACACACACACACACACACACACACACACACACACACACACACACACACACACACACACACTGAGGTATATGGTGGTAGTGCTATTGTGCACTACAGAGCCTTCAGCCAGGTGTTCCTCACTGCACAGATGTCAGTACTCCCCATTGTTGGATCTACAGTGAGCAGCTGTGATTACGGATGCTATACATCTAGCACTGGTTAGCATAAGCATACAATGCAGTTGTCCTCTAGGTGTCAGGGTGTTATCCTGTGTTTAGGATATTTGCCTTGAAATGGCACTATATGGGTGAATGTGACTTAGGTATTATCCCCACTCCCTTGAATCATGGATGCATGTGATATGTGACAAAGGCATGTCTACTTTCAGTCATGTCATCCCAGAATGACAAACACTGGACAACCTCGTAATTACAGCAGGACATTGGCTCATTGTGTTGGTCAAGCAGTTGCCACTCCTAGCAAGATATCACTGCAAGTGGTAGTATTGTGCTTGGTATAAAATGGTACATCTAAGGTGACAGACAGCAGCAGGCGTTGTGTAGAAGACTGGTGTCAGATATATGTAGTGCAGTGTTCCTGCTAACAATGACAACTACTAACACCAGAGTCCATACAATGTGTTCTTTACATCTAACTGGTAATAGCATGGCCACTGTGGCCTTCCGTGTTTAGAATCAGAGTGCATCCCAAACAGCTCTGTGCTACTAAGTGTATGAGCATGCTCAGTATAACCTTGTGTAAATGGACACATAGTGCATTCTGAACAGCCCTGTCCTACTAAGTGTGTGAGCATGCCCAGTGACACCTTGTGTTGGTTATGTGCCTCTATATGTATGGGCATGGCCATTGTAACCCATTATAGTGATAGCAGTCGTCCATTCCACAGATGGGCATACTCCAGGTCTGGATGGATTCCTACTTTAAACACACAGGTTCACAGGTATGTACATCTTAACTGCCAGCATCCCTGTTGATGTCCGCATTCCTAGAAGGTCATAATGACAGCCTTGAAATGTGTAGTCTGTGTGGCGCGACCCTTAACTATGTAGTATTGTAATAGTGATCTGTAGATAGGCAGGTGTTCTGTTCCCACCACTGGCGTGTGTGTGTGCGTGTGTGTGTGTGTTTGTCTACATCTGCCCGAGGACTGAATAATGCTTTTAGACTGCTCACACTCCATACAATTCCTATACCCACCTTTGGCAAGGCTGATGATGACACCCACCTAGAAATACACCTCTGGGAGTGCTGTGACCTAGTAATCTCGGTAGCACGTTCTGTAACTACGTAATGCTGCAGTGTGATAAAGTAGTTAGTTTGGTGTTCTAATCCCAAACTTGCCAAGTGTGTGTGTGTGTGTGTGTTTGTCCCCATCTGCCTGAGGACTGAATAATGCTTTTAGACTGCTCACACTCCATACCATTCCTATACGCACCTTTGGCAAGGCTGATGATGTCATCCACCTAGAAATACACCTCTAGGGGTACTGTAACCCAGTAATCTCTGTTACTGCATAATGCTGTAGTGTGATAAAGTAGTTAGGTTGATGTTCTAATCCCAGACTTGCCAACTGTGTGTGTGTGTGTGTGTGTGTGTGTGTGTGTGTGTGTGTGTGTGTGTGTGTGTGTGTGCCTGTGTGAGACAAGTACAGTGCTTTGTATAGTATGCACTCTCTGTACAAATCACATGACCACCTTTGTCAATCCTGCTGTTGTCACCCACCTAGGTGTATACACCTGTAGGTGTGCTGTAACCCAGTATAAACCGTAACGCATGCCCTAAAAGCGTATTGCTACAGTGTGATACAATAGGTAGGGGTTCATATACAGGACATAGCAAGTGTGCGTGTTTGTCTCTTAGAGCCTGTGTAGAGGAGCCTGTGAGTGTCTAACCACTGGACATGTTGGGGAGCGGATTTTGTAGTTTTCCTATATGGTGTCCATCTTATGACACATTGGCCACCTCACGAGGAGTACAGCTGTCAGTCAGCCATGGGACTATGTTGGCAAGCCATACCCCTACATCTGGCAAAAGGCCTGGTGAACAAAGTATGCAACCCTACTAGTACCCGGTATATGTCCTGCACCCAAGTGCCATGCACAAACACACTTGCCTAGGATATCCCACTATGTTGCTAGTACCATGCACATTGATGACAGATAGTAGGCATGGTGTGAATGCAGTGGGCTGCAGAGGACATGCCACCCTGTACAGCGGTACAATAGGCACATATTTGTGGACAGTGTGCCATCACTATGTTCCCCACTGGATGCCTGCAACATTTATGGTGCCATCAAATGTAATCCACAGAGGCCATACAATGCCATACACATGTGCCCTGTATGGACCAATGCCACTGACACCAGGGAATACCTCTATCATACTATCAATGCAGGTGCAGGGTCGACCTGCTCACTATAAGCAGGTTTTGCCACACCAGGCCAGTATTGGCATATCAGAGGATAACAGTCTGTGTACACAACATGTGCCTGCCAAACCAAGTGCACCTGTACATGTCACTGTACAGTATTGTGGAATATGCACATCCCAGGCAATGTCCATGTGAAGGACTATCAAACACAGACATGGCATGCATTGCAAAGCTATGGCCATACACACTGGTAACCAGGATGTCAAGGCAGATTGTGCAGTACCCATCTGTGTGGGACATTGCAGACACTACACCCCTGTAGCACACTGCACACCATTGTTGGGTGATGCGATGCCAAGGATTACCCCTCACCCAGCCTTGTACAGGCATCTTGCACAGCCAACCACTACACACCCATGAAGCAATGCATACATGCATGTCAGTACTGGAACTTTGTGCCTGCGTATGGGTTATGATGTTCCCAACCACAGTCACTCCCAGTATAACCCTCGCTGGCATACCAACAGATGTCAAACACTTTCACATGCCCTAGCCCATAGAACCTCCAGATATCCCCTGTGGTGCATGTAGTCCTGTGCATTACTGCAGTGTGGCAAACTAAGTAGTTAGGTTGTATATTTTTGGCCCTGGCAAAGAGTGTCAATGTGAGTCCATTAGAGAGTGTGGTTGTGGTGACAATGGCATCCGTTCATGTGGACAGCCATGTGTTCCACACCTAATGTATGTCTACTATATCTCTGTTGCAGATGTCACTCACCTACACACATATATGTTCTTACAGCACAGCAACATGTCGCCTTTGTGCCACATGTAGTAATGTCATTCGCATGTAATAATAATGACTAGTCAGTCAGGGGTTTGACCACTGTACTGTAAGGCATGTGGCAGATGATGCTTAGGGTTAAGTCTCCAAGCCCTTCTCTGGTGTACTTTGCCTGTCCCACCCACACACTCTCTGGTGGATGTGAAGGTGTACACCTGCTCAGCAGCAGCATGTGTACTGTAAGTGATGGACATGATCAGGTGATGGCCTCTGCACCTACTGCAGTCCTCCTCTAGCTGATTGCATGTGGAACAGCTGTGATGGTGTTCCCATAGCCATTTGCATGATAAACACAGTACACTATCTAGGGAAAACATGTTGGTATTTGGCCATGATAGTCGCTGTGAGTGGTATCTGGATGTGGTGTTCTGAAACGGCATCACAGATGATATCTGGATGTACCTCAAACATCATACACAGTGAGAAATAGCCGAAAGGCAGGAGGGTGATGTGCCACACATGACGACAGCAATGTAAGTGTAGCTATGCTGCATTGAGACTACTGCTTGTTTAACATGTTGTGTGTGGTAATGGCTATTCTGCATGTTTTAATACAGACATGACAGTACTCTGTCATGAGGTACCCCCATCTGTAGGGCCATCTGTGAACTGGTCAGTGTGTGGAATCATTTGTTTCCTGTGTTACACACTGAACACACATCTGTGCACAGCAGGAGCATAGTGTGAGGATTGCAGACAGTACATGATGATAGGGATGTGTTACTGTCATTGCATCCCTGACTGGACATATGTCACATGAAACAGTGGTATGACAGACACTGTCTGGGGTTCCCAGTGACAAGCCAATAATGGACAACTGTTCATAGCTGCAGTCACACGTCTACTACACAATGTACAGATGGCATGCAGTATATATATGCATGTGCTGTGCTCCCTTTGCAAATGTATACCATCTGTTGTGTTGGGTTGATGGTGATATCTATGCATACTGTTGTAGGTAATCATGTATGCTGTTGTCTATCACTAAGCCATATGTGGGTTTAAACTGCAACACCATAGGCTAAATGGGTTGGGAGGTCACGGCAGAACCTCCTGTCCCACATCAGCTGACCATGGCACTGGGCACAAGCACATCTGAGACCCAGCCTTGGACATCAGCCTCTGTTGGCTCTGCACCACTTGCTGGATAGGGCATGCCCCCCCTGGGAGCAGGACCAGACAGGTACATGTCTGCTGTCGTGCAGTTCCGGACGTGTTGCAGTGGGGGCTCACTAAGGGGTTCCGAAGTCAATACGCAAGCTCAAGGGTGGAGTGTCACATTTACAGGGTGATGCTGCCCCTCCTGGACAGCCCCTAGCACTGCCTCCTTTGCAGCTGTTTAGGTGCAGTGGCGGCTGCCCATGGCTGAGGACCTCCGTCCCACTGTTCCCATGGACTTGTGAATGCCGAACACCCATCCCCGTCTGAGGTGTGTCTCCCCACATGTGTCATATACCAACCCTGTATGTTGTCTTGTCTGTGATCCTACCCTACCTATCCTCCACAGCCATACCTACACTCCTTCCCCCACATCAGACCCTCACCCTACAGAAACATAAGGCCAATCGGCTCCTAGAACAACATCTGCCCTATACATAGCTGTCCATTTCACACACGTGCCCACTGGACACATGTAACCCTTGTAATATGCATCACAACATACTCCTGTTATCCTCACCCCTGTCTCTCAGGCACACAATCCTGGTATGCACATCACTCCTAAATGGTCCAGGTGCATGTGATGATGATGACCCCACTGTACACACAACACTACCGGTCCCTCTGTGGTTACCCCATTTACCTTTATCATGATGATGATGTTGCACACAGCACCTTGCAAGTTTACTGTTCACACATAATGATTGGACAGGTACTGTTGTCTTAATGTACATTACATGCACAGAGTGATGTATACGGCCAATGTACAACTGTTTGCATGAATGAATGACACGTCTGTCTGAGGGAATCTTGAGATTACATAGAAGAACACCACTACATAATACAGGCACCGCTGGTGTTTTCCGTTTCATTCATTTGTAATGCTTTGTTGCCACATGGTATGTTCCTGATATATCTCTATATATGTATGTACCTACATGCTGGACATAAACACTCACATATACATCTACATGATGGGATACATTCCTATACTGTTGAATGACTGCTCTGTATGATATGTTTGTGGTACTGTCCGTTGTCTGTATATCTGTCATGGCGTATTGGTAAATCACATTAGCTGTGTGTGCAGGGTCCTGCAGAGGATGTTTATTTGGTTGCAGGGCAGAACAAGGCCATTGGATACGGAGGGAGTAAGGCACATTAAAACTGTTGTGAGCGGGTGTGTGTGGGTTTGCACAGTGTTAAGCAATGCTAACCTCTGGTTACAGCTTCTTACACTCGGTTAGCCTCTACATTGCTTTACCAGTGCAATACTCGCATACTGGTAGCCAAACAGGCTTACACCAACTCACTCCCACACTTGCAAATGCACCAACATTGGTGCTTGCATCTGACACTCACACCCCTGGGTGGGAGCG
>NC_056736.1:101605064-101759780 GCF_019279795.1 Protopterus annectens
GGTTGGTGATGCACAGGTTTGCTCACCTCTGGGCAACTTAATATGACAACACTAAATATTACGGGGGTTCCACTGCTGTTTCCCTTCACATTCATTATGACTGCTATATTGTGACCATGTTCATTCTTCATATATATATATATATATATATATATATATATATATATATATATCTGGCTGTACATACACATGCATATACACCTACATGCTTATTTACATTTCCCATACTGTTGAATGACCGCCACTTGCCATCGTGCATACATGCTTGCATACCCGCTTATGTCTAGGGTTGGCACTTTTTCAAATGGCTAAAGTGGGACATTTTCGGGACACACATCAGATTTTACAGGCCGACAGATAGCGACGGTCAGTACAAAGGATAGAACTTTACTTTTTTGCCTAAATAAAAACATATTCTTGTATCAGTTTAGTTGATTATTCTGTTTCTTGTAACATGTAGGTATTTTACATACAGAAATAACTATTTTATGCAACTATTACATAAAATATGGGACATAATTATGTCCTACAATCTCAGGACATTTGCCATTTTTAATATTTTTGGCAGGACACAACTGCCCAAAGAGGAACTGTCCCTCGCAAAGTGGGACAGGTGGTAACCCTACTTACGTCTGCTTTAAAGCACCTTAATCATCCTATATCCGACTTCCATTATTGTTGCCATCATATAAAATTAGCCCTTGCATGGCTTGGACCCGGGAACAGGAACACCATAGTCACTGGTTTTACCACTAAACCATTGTGATACATTCTCTATGGATGGTAATTAGGATATATGACTTTACTACAGCCATTCCACAGTACTGGCAACAAATGTGACAGTCGGATGGTGTACATATGTATAGTACATGTTACTATTCATATGTTTCTGAGATGCATATGTATACATTTGCAAGTATACATATTTATGAATTGGACACATACTTGACAACTACTTATATGCATGTATGTGTGATGTGTAGCTATGCGAATATAAGTATGTACATTTATAGATATATGACTACATATCTGGAGTTATACATGGCCATGTACATGAACGACTGCATACAGAAGGTACATGTACCATTTGTATACAGGGGTTGTGAGCATCATTACGATGAGGAACCTGGACGGGGTATACAATTTGTGGACATGTATTATTTGGAAGATGGCTATGTTGATGCTTCATGTGAACATATGAAAGGTATATATTCCCGATAATGCACGTGGGGAGACGTGCATCATGGTCAGGTGTTTAATCCCGGGTCATAGGTTCTGCAGGACTGGCTGGAGGCTGAGCAGGGTTGTGAACAACTACTGCTCATACAACTTGTGTCCAGATATCTACGGGACTGGACATTGTGTCATGCCACCAAGTCTAATCTTTAGAACAGATACTTATCCCATGAGGGATAGCCAACAATTTTGGGGACCAATGACCTTCATTCTTTTGGATTTACGAAAATGAGGAAGGGTTATATATACAAGGCATACATAGTTTGCAATCCTGAGACTGCCTAGGGTGAGACTGCCTACTAGATATGAGTAGGGGTCACTATGTGCAGATATGGCTGCGCCAAGCTAGCAGCCCGAGTATGGGTGGTTTTGGTAGACGTTCAGGAAGGAGGGGGTAGTGTGCTGTGGAGGGGATGACGGGTATTCAGTTATGTATCCAGGTGTGTTGGGGTTGGATGGCTCGGTTCAGGCCAGACCATTATGTGGGTGTGAGCCGGTAACGTTTCTGTACATGTGTATCACACATTTTAATGTTCATATGTTTGTGGGATTGCGTTCTACAGTATAGCCTGTCAGGTTGTATTGTGGATGTGAATGCTTGTTCTTTGGTTTTCTTTCTGACTCATCCACTGCTCCCTCGTACACCTCTAGTTCACCTATTGTGCATCCGACCCAGTCTCCCCTTGGCAAATTATTACATTACCCGTCACCCCCCCCCCCACCCCCATATTCTACACACACCATCCATCCCTTCTCTGGTTTCTGGCCCATGGCACAGACAACAGAACACATTGCGTACACTACATATCTCTTTTACCAATATGGTTGTGAGGATGACCCTAGCATTTTTGATCTTCCACATGCTGTACTTCACGCACATAGGTACACGCAAATACTTATCTTTCATGACATGGTAGGTAGACCCGGTTAATACCCGTTCATCTTTGGGCCGTCCAGACGAGGACAACTTGGACCGCGAATGGGCAGATATTGAGTGAATGCTCTGACCATTGGTAGGGTTGCCACCTTTTCAAATGACCAAAGTGGGACATTTTCAGGACACACATCAGATTTTACAGGCCAACACATACCCACGGTCAGTACAAAGGATAACAGAAGAAAAGATGGCAGGACATTGCTGCTGCTCAATAAAACTTTTAATAAAAACTTTAAAACAAGTAAACGAAGTAATCCAAATGCAGACAAAATGAAAAAAGGTTAGCGCTTTCGGGTTACACCCTTCATCAGACAACAAACACTGCATGCACATTCTTTTTAAAAAGAGTCACAACCAATAAAAACCTTATAGGTCAATGAAACACACGCCTCTTCAGGAGTGTGGGTTTTAAAGGAATAACATCATTTAAACCTGGGGTAGGTGTGCCATTAAGTCTATAATCCATTTAGTTTCATCCAAGGCAGTCTGCAGCCTGACATCCCCCCCCCCGATTGTTCATTCTAATGTTAACTATCACTCTAAATGAAAAGCTATGTGATGGATGTATGCATATATGCCTGTACAAGGCATTGCTGTCATCCCTATTCCTTATACTTCCTAAATGTTGCAGGATTCTCACCTTAAACATATTTGTGGTCATGCCCACATAAAAACTGGGGCATTTTGTGCATTCAGCCAAATAGACCACATTTGAGGTCCTGCAAGTGGCTCTACCCTTAAATACAACATTCTTCCCGGTGGTTCTATGTATGAAGTTAACCTCTTTATTGATAAAGCTGCAAGCTTTACACGTACCACATGGAAGTGTGCCTGCCCTGCTCTTAAATGGCCTGCTCTCAGAGAGACTATTCTCCTTACATAAAATGTCACTCAAGTTCTTATTCCTTCTATATTGAAAATAAGGTCTGTTATCAATTAGCCCCTTCAAACTGGTATCACTAGTGAGGATGTTCCAGTTGTTGTTAACAATTCTACAGATGTCACTGATGTTGCTCCCATAGGTGAACAACAACTTGGTGCCTCTCTGTGTGATGGTGTCCTGCACGGTCACTACGGGAGCCTGGGGCTGATTCCTATTGAGCCAAGGTCTAGATTTAGTCTGTCTATGGATCTTACCATTATCT
This sequence comes from Protopterus annectens, assembly GCF_019279795.1. Classification (NCBI taxonomy): domain Eukaryota; kingdom Metazoa; phylum Chordata; order Ceratodontiformes; family Protopteridae; genus Protopterus; species Protopterus annectens. The sequence goes on from NC_056736.1 coordinate 101,608,383, forward strand.
ATAACGTTCCTTACCATATTCTTCCCATAGCCTCTCTGCTCAAAGTGCCCCATTAGATTCACTAACTCTTGTTCAAATTGCTTGTCATCTGTGCTAATCCGGGAGACACGACTCACTTGCCCTCTAACAATGTTAGGGAAAATGTGGCGAGGATGCATGCTGTCTTAGGACAGCAGGGTATTTTTCCAACAGTCTTTCTTGTGTAGGCTAGATGAAAAGCCTACTTGTTGTTGTGTGACCCTCACATCTAAAAAATCTATGGAGTGGTAAGATGTGTTCGCACTGAACTTAAGGAAGGTGGTGGTAGTATGTAGGTATGACAAAAAACTGTTAAACTTGTCATATTCTCCATTCCAAAGAATAAAAATATCATCTACAAATCTGACATACATCAAGATGTGATCCTTCCAAGTAGCATTTCCCAAAATATTCATCATTTCCCATTTTGAGAGGACAAGGTTCGCATAGGTATTGGCACAGGGTGTGCCCATGGCTACACCCTGTGCTTGCCTATACGTGGAGCCAGCTCCCAGAAAACATTATTGTCCAGCACTAATGTTAACAGATCCCTAATGAGTTCTATTTTGTTCTCAGTGACACCCAAACCTGTCAAAAGTTCAATTATAGAGGTAATACCATAATCATTGTTGATCACTGTAAAAAGACTGTTAATGTCTAGTGTCATCATAAGAACATTATCTACACTGGCAGGTTTGATAACATTCCCCAAGATCTGTAAAAAATGCCCTGTGTCTATCAGGATATTATCCATTTGTTGGATATAAGGTTTTAATAAAAAATCTATCCATATGGAGACATTTTCGGTTACCCATCCCCTGCCCGAAACAATTGGGCTAAGGGGTGGGTCATTCAAACATTTGTGCAGTTTGGGTAGTGCCTTAAATATTGGGATTACTGGTTTCTCTATCAGTAAAAACTGATAAGTCTCTTCAGTGATACTAAAGTTGTTCTTCAGGGTATTTAACTTCTTATGTACTTTATCAACTATATGTTTTACAGATACAGGATTAATCTCTATATAAGCCATATCATCTTGTAGCAAATGTTTTATTTTGTCATTGTACCATGTAGTGTCCATTAAAACAATAGCTCCCCCCTTATCCGCCTTTTTTATTGTTATGGAAGCATTGTTAGCTAATCCCTTCAAAGCTGTGGTCTGCTCTGTAGTTAAATTATAATATTTGGAAAAGAGACCTTCGGTATAATACTTGGCCATATCTTTCTCACAAGCACTCAAAAAAAGGTGTAAGGTGGGTGAAAGCTGTGGTATAAATCCACTTGCTTTTTTAGGTACATTACAGTTAGATATATCATTACCAAACATGCTCTTCAGCATCAAGTTTCTACAAAATAACATGATGTCAGTAATTACCTCATTATGCATACAAGGATTGCTAGGCACAAAAGTTAGTCCCTTGTTCAAAACGAACAACTCGTCCGTGGTTAGACAGTGTGATGATAAATTATAAACAATGTTATTACAGAAGCCAGGAGTCATTGGAGAATCCTTCTCCTCTTCCCAGCCTCCCTGTCGTCGCTCTGTGATCTTCTCCCGGCCCCTCTCTTCTTGACGGGCGCCGGTAAAAGTTCCAAAAAACGCTTACGTCCCTGCGATGCCTTGGGCCGTGCTCCAGTCCCTGCTGTAACCTCTTCCATATCTTGTGCAACAATTGACAGGACATCGTTCTCAGCCATTGCAGAAGATGTTCCGGCTTCGGTCATGCACTGCTGCCCAGTGCTACGCAAGCCGGCACTGTTGGTATCGATGTCCGGAATCAAGTGAGTGGAAAAAGTCCCGTGGTCAATGTCACCTCCCTGTGTGTGGTGAACGGGGGGTGAAAGTGGATCAACTGTGTCAGCAATGGTGTTACATTGTCCGTTGATGACGTGAGCAGGCTCTGTGCGTCCTGCTGTGGCGCCTGCTGCCATTGGCAACCCTGCTCGTTCTCTGGAGTCCTTGGAATGCCCAGTGCATTCTGTAAAGGTGTGTGTCTCTCTCAACCGTTCATCTTGTGCTCTGGAATCCCTCTGATACCGTGGATTTCTAGGCCAAACGAAGATGTTTCCTTTAGAGAAATCCTCATGATCCCTCTTGATTTTATTTAACTTATCAAGACGTAATTTCTCGGCATTGTCATGAAGTGCTCCGCATATCTGTTGTAAGCGTTGCTTACTTCTAGAGTCAGTAAAGTCACCCTCTAATTTGCACAGGAGGAGCTTCACCTCCTCATTTAACTTATCCATTTCAGGTGCAAAGAAGCTGATAAGCAGTTCCATGTACTTAAAACTGGTGTCTATGTTTAGTGCCTGCCATTTAGCCAGCAATTCAGGGAAACAATCTCCTTGTGCCGGCATACACATGACTCTCATGCCTCTAGGTACAATGCCATATTCAAGGCAAGCTTCAAAATGAAAATTTTGCCACTGCAAACGTTGTAATTTATTCATTTTAAAGTTCAAATCTTTCAACAAGTCCTCAAATGTTTTATCAACAGGTGCAGGCATATCATTACTTCCTTTTCTATTTTTAGCTGTATCAAAACCCAAGTTAAGAAGTGGATTTAAAAAAGGTGTAAGAAGCTTCTTGGACCAACAACCATTTATCGGTCCAGATTCAGAAGCTCCAACAAGGGGGTTATTCAACTCACCCATAGTATCAGCAGCATGCATGGCTTGTAGGAAAAAAGACAGCACCAAACAAAATGAATCCACTTAGCCTTGCCAAAGTCCTGCGAATCCAAAATAAGCAAAACAGAAGAAAAGATGGCAGGACATTGCTGCTGCTCAATAAAACTTTTAATAAAAACTTTAAAACAAGTAAACGAAGTAATCCAAATGCAGACAAAATGAAAATGGTTAGCGCTTTCGGGTTACACCCTTCATCAGACAACAAACACTGCATGCACATTCTTTTTAAAAAGAGTCACAACCAATAAAAACCTTATAGGTCAATGAAACACACGCCTCTTCAGGAGTGTGGGTTTTAAAGGAATAACATCATTTAAACCTGGGGTAGGTGTGCCATTAAGTCTATAATCCATTTAGTTTCATCCAAGGCAGTCTGCAGCCTGACATCCCCCCCCCGATTATTCATTCTAATGTTAACTATCACTCTAAATGAAAAGCTATGTGTTGGATGTATGCATATATGCCTGTACAAGGCATTGCTGTCATCCCTATTCCTTATACTTCCTAAATGTTGTAGGATTCTCACCTTAAACATGTTTGTGGTCATGCCCACATAGAAACTGGGGCATTTTGTGCATTCAGCCAAATAGACCACATTTGAGGTCCTGCAAGTGGCTCTACCCTTAAATACAACATTCTTCCCGGTGGTTCTATGTATGAAGTTAACCTCTTTATTGATAAAGCTGCAAGCTTTACACATACCACATGGAAGTGTGCCTGCCCTGCTCTTAAATGGCCTGCTCTCAGAGAGACTATTCTCCTTACATAAAATGTCACTCAAGTTCTTATTCCTTCTATATTGAAAATAAGGTCTGTTATCAATTAGCCCCTTCAAACTGGTATCACTGGTGAGGATGTTCCAGTTGTTGTTAACAATTCTACAGATGTCACTGATGTTGCTCCCATAGGTGAACAACAACTTGGTGCCTCTCTGTGTGATGGTGTCCTGCACGGTCACTACGGGAGCCTGGGGCTGATTCCTATTGAGCCAAGGTCTAGGCGTAGCACTGGGCAGCAGTGCATGACCGAAGCCGGAACATCTTCTGCAACGGCTGAGAACGATGTCCTGTCAATTGTTGCACAAGATATGGAAGAGGTTACAGCAGGGACTGGAGCACGGCCCAAGGCATCGCAGGGACGTAAGCGTTTTTTGGAACTTTACGGCCCGTCAAGAAGAGAGGGGCCGGGAGAAGATCACAGAGCGACGACAGGGAGGCTGGGAAGAGGAGAAGGATTCTCCAATGACTCCTGGCTTCAGTAATAACATTGCTTATAATTTATCATCACACTGTCTATCCACGGACGAGTTGTTCGTTTTGAACAAGGGACTAACTTTTGTGCCTAGCAATCCTTGTATGCATAATGAGGTAATTACTGACATCATGTTATTTTGTAGAAACTTGATGCTGAAGAGCATGTTTGGTAATGATATATCTAACTGTAATGTACCTAAAAAAGCAAGTGGATTTATACCACAGCTTTCACCCACCTTACACCTTTTTTTGAGTGCTTGTGAGAAAGATATGGCCAAGTATTATACCGAAGGTCTCTTTTCCAAATATTATAATTTAACTACAGAGCAGACCACAGCTTTGAAGGGATTAGCTAACAATGCTTCCATAACAATAAAAAAGGCGGATAAGGGGAGCTATTGTTTTAATGGACACTACATGGTACAATGACAAAATAAAACATTTGCTACAAGATGATATGGCTTATATAGAGATTAATCCTGTATCTGTAAAACATATAGTTGATAAAGTACATAAGAAGTTAAATACCCTGAAGAACAACTTTAGTATCACTGAAGAGACTTATCAGTTTTACTGATAGAGAAACCAGTAATCCCAATATTTAAGGCACTACCCAAACTGCACAAATGTTTGAATGACCCATCCCTTAGGCCCATTGTTTCGGGCAGGGGATGGGTAACCAAAAATGTCTCCATATGGATAGATTTTTTATTAAAACCTTATATCCAACAAATGGATAATATCCTGATAGACACAGGGCATTTTTTACAGATCTTGGGGAATGTTATCAAACCTGCCAGTGTAGATAATGTTCTTATGGTGACACTAGACATTAACAGTCTTTTTACAGTGATCAACAATGATTATGGTATTACCTCTATAATTGAACTTTTGACAGGTTTGGGTGTCACTGAGAACAAAATAGAACTCATTAGGGATCTGTTAACATTAGTGCTGGACAATAATGTTTTTCTGGGAGCTGGCTCCACGTATAGGCAAGCACAGGGTGTAGCCATGGGCACACCCTGTGCCAATACCTATGCGAACCTTGTCCTCTCAAAATGGGAAATGATGAATATTTTGGGAAATGCTACTTGGAAGGATCACATCTTGATGTATGTCAGATTTGTAGATGATATTTTTATTCTTTGGAATGGAGAATATGACAAGTTTAACAGTTTTTTGTCATACCTACATACTACCACCACCTTCCTTAAGTTCAGTGCGAACACATCTTACCACTCCATAGATTTTTTAGATGTGAGGGTCACACAACAACAAGTAGGCTTTTCATCTAGCCTACACAAGAAAGACTGTTGGAAAAATACCCTGCTGTCCTACGACAGCATGCATCCTCGCCACATTTTCCCTAACATTGTTAGAGGGCAAGTGAGTCGTGTCTCCCGGATTAGCACAGATGACAAGCAATTTGAACAAGAGTTAGTGAATCTAACGGGGCACTTTGAGCAGAGAGGCTATGGGAAGAATATGGTAAGCAATGTTATAGATAATGGTAAGATCCATAGACAGACTAAATCTAGACCTTGGCTCAATAGGAATCAGCCCCAGGCTCCCGTAGTGACCGTGCAGGACACCATCACACAGAGAGGCACCTAGTTGTTGTTCACCTATGGGAGCAACATCAGTGACATCTGTAGAATTGTTAACAACAACTGGAACATCCTCACCAGTGATACCAGTTTGAAGGGGCTAATTGATAACAGACCTTATTTTCAATATAGAAGGAATAAGAACTTGAGTGACATTTTATGTAAGGAGAATAGTCTCTCTGAGAGCAGGCCATTTAAGAGCAGGGCAGGCACACTTCCATGTGGTATGTGTAAAGCTTGCAGCTTTATCAATAAAGAGGTTAACTTCATACATAGAACCACCGGGAAGAATGTTGTATTTAAGGGTAGAGCCACTTGCAGGACCTCAAATGTGGTCTATTTGGCTGAATGCACAAAATGCCCCAGTTTTTATGTGGGCATGACCACAAATATGTTTAAGGTGAGAATCCTACAACATTTAGGAAGTATAAGGAATAGGGATGACAGCAATGCCTTGTACAGGCATATATGCATACATCCAACACATAGCTTTTCATTTAGAGTGATAGTTAACATTAGAATGAACAATCGGGGGGGGGATGTCAGGCTGCAGACTGCCTTGGATGAAACTAAATGGATTATAGACTTAATGGCACACCTACCCCCAGGTTTAAATGATGTTATTCCTTTAAAACCCACACTCCTGAAGAGGCGTGTGTTTCATTGACCTATAAGGTTTTTATTGGTTGTGACTCTTTTTAAAAAGAATGTGCATGCAGTGTTTGTTGTCTGATGAAGGGTGTAACCCGAAAGCGCTAACCCTTTTTTCATTTTGTCTGCATTTGGATTACTTTGTTTACTTGTTTTAAAGTTTTTATTAAAAGTTTTATTGAGCAGCAGCAATGTCCTGCCATCTTTTCTTCTGTTTTGCTTATTTTGGATTCGCAGGACTTTGGCAAGGCTAAGTGGATTCATTTTGTTCAGTACAAAGGATAGTACTTTAGTTTTATGCCTAAATGACAGCTTATTGATGTAGCAGTTTAGTTGCTTATTCTGTTTCTTGAAACATTTAGGTATTTTACATACAGAAATAACTATTTTATGGAACTATTACATAAAATATGGGACATAATTATGTCCTACAATCGCAGGACATTTAACATTTTTAATATTTTTGGTAAGGACACAACTGCCCAGAGAGGGACTGTCCCTCACCAAGTGGGCCAGGTGGTAACCCTAACCATTGGGCTAGGCTTAGCAAAGGGCAGCGGCTCGCTAACATGCTGCATTTCGCTTCCACTTGGTATAACTATCAAACTACAATGGCATACGGGCACTGGGTTTTAAATGTCATTTGTTCGACGGACGGGGACTCAATATTCAGCTACGTGCCTTTGTGTTAATTTTTATTTTGGTGTTCGCAAAACTGACTTGTATGCTTTGCATACATTTCAGTATCCACGGACACTGACAGGAGTGATTTTTATTAGAAGCAGGCTGTACTAGTCAGCATTTTAGGTTGCGTGTCTGCAGCGACATGTTCACGCCTCCATGCAGCACGTAGACACGCCCCCTGCACTCGTGCACGTTTCCTATGCACATGGATGTTGCGGCACCACACCTTCATTAATATGCATGTGGTGCTGCTGCGCCATCTCTACACTGCACGGTCGGTGCAAGGCTAACACCGTCCTTGCGCCGAGCTTCCTGAATCCTGGGGTCAGTCTTCTTACTCCAGAAAATTCATGTTAATGCAAACCTGCTCTGCTATCAACTTTCTAAGTTTGTAAGAGCAATATTTTAAAAATGTTGCTATTGTTGGGCCTTTGTCCTCTGATAATTTATGGCTTTGTCCAGATTTCTTGCTCTAAGAGGCTGACAGGTATGTATCTGACACATGCATGTATTTTATTAATTCAAAGCCTGTCTATCATTTATGACTGATTCTAATATTGTCAATGGTACAAATGTCTGAGTTCATGTGGTTATGTAGGTCTTAGCAGTGTACTAGTGCAACTTTAATTTGTATACCTTATGATACATAGCACTATAAAGAATTTTTTTTAAATTCAACTGATTGTAATTTGTAGCTTTACTATGGAAATGGTTCTAAAACAATGTGCATAATCAGGGCTGCATTGGTATGAAGCATGAATGGTGTAACAGACGTATTAAAAAAAAAAATAACTAACTTACATGTGTGGCTAATCCTGCAATCATGGAACATTCTCACTGTCTCCAAAATCTCACTGAAATTAAAGATGAAGATATTGCTATAATGTTCTCCAGTACCCCTGAACACTTTCTATATCCTGCCAATCCACAGACTTTCAAGAATGTTGAAATCTTTGTTTCCCTTCTCAGACTAAACACATAGAAAAATCTATGTCTCATTGCTTTATACATCCCACCATTTCTACTGTGGAGGATATTCTTAATTGCATAATATCAAGCATCTCTTATGAAACAATTATTCTTGGGGATCCAAACATAGATTGTCTCTCCCTCAATACTGACTCCCCTACCATATCACTAAATCTGTTTGGCTACACACAAATTATCCAAACACCAACTAGCTTCAACAAGACCAGTAAAAGACAACCCCTTCTGGACTGGATACTGACCAGCATGCCAAAAATGTTATCCTCAGGAACCTTTCCAGGCATATTTAGTGGTCACACCCCCAACTACACAGTGCCATGCCGTACATATTTAAATGTAACTGACTATAATGCATAGATTTTTATGGTGATGGTTTTGAAACAATGTGTAAATTCAGGGTTGTACTGTTATGAAGCATGTACAATGTATTAGAGACATTAACAAAATAACTGACCTACATGCATGGTAAACAATATACTTGCCACACATTCTCAATATCTCTGAAATCTGTCTGAAACCAGCCACCATCATCCCCCTTTTTCCCCACTTTCTACATGAGGTCAAGCTGTTGTGCAACTGTTGCCATCTCTCTCAATTCAATGCCACTCTCCTACCTTCTTCAACAGTCATGCTTGACTGTCACAGGTCATCTCTCATATACTCCATCCATCTTTTTTTTGGATGCCCTTGGTTCCTCTTGACTTCATCTGTCCCAATTTTTCTTCACCAGATTGACTTCTGTTTTCCCCACACCTATTCTCTATGACTTTCTGAGCAATTGGAGCTATCTTGGCTTTTGCTCTAATGTTGTCATTTCTTTGTCTATCCCACAGTGTGCATCCTGCCAACCATCTCTTTGTTAGCCACGGCCTCTCTGTTTTGGCTTGGACTTTTGACAAGTATATGCCAAACAAGAGGGGCCCAGCACTGACCATCATGAGACCCCACTGGTGATAGGTCTGCTGGTAGAAGCAAAGTCACCTACTTTGACTGAGTGCTGTCAATCTGTGAGCCAGTTTGCAACCCACCTGACAACATAGGTGTTGATATTCAACTGGGTTAGTTTTTCAATGATGTCTGAAGGAGAGATAATGCCAAAGGCCTTAGGCAAGTCAAGATGGGCTGTGTGCATCGCTTTGCCCTTGTCTATGGCTCTGGTGATGTTATCAAAGAAGTCCACCAGGTTAAGCAAATATGGCCTTCCCTTGAGAAAACTGAACTGGGACAGATTCAGGATTTGGAGGTCACCTGTAACTTTATGCATTCCATTATGATTTGTTGCATTGCCTTACAGATTAATCTGGTTAAACTTATGGCTCTATAGTTACCTGGGTCTGTTGCTGAGCCACCCTTGTGGAGGAGGATAACAGCCACTGCTTTTCATTCACAGTTCTTAGTCTGTGGTTGAATACAGTGGCTAATGGAGTAGCTAGCTCTTGTTTAGAACATTAAGAACACAGCCTGGAATGCCATCTGGTCCCATGGAGGGTGTGTTCTTAGCTTTGGAGAGAGCATTGATGACTTGCTCTTTGGAGATGCATGGATGAGGAGATGATGAAAACCTGTTTTTTGGTATGCTTGGAGGAATAGGGGTTGAAACTTTCACCAAACTGTCTGGTAACAGGTTTGTCATTTCCACAGGGTCAGTGCTTGTGTAATGCCATCCACAATTAGTTCAGCACACATCTGAGTCTTACCTTTTAGGTTGCGGATGTATCTAAAAAAACCCTTATGGTTATCCTTGGCTATAGTTGCTAAATTGTTCTCATAGTTACTTTTTGAATATTTTATGAGTTGTCTTATTTGCATGTTTAGGCTGAGGAGGGTGCTCTTCCAGTTCTGGAATCTTGCATTTGTATTTTTCGACAGCAGCTTCTTTCACTTATTATATAATTTATTAATGCTAGATGTCCACAAGGATGGTTTGTTTTTTCTTGAGGATCTTGCTCTAATCCTGTCTGGCACAGCTGTGTATAAACATTTGTGTAGATGTTTGTACAGGGCATCAGTGTATACTTTAGTATAGCCGTCAATGTCATCTGTGGAAACTGGAGCTTGGGAGTCGATTATATCTTCCCTTAAGAGGGTATAATTAGCTTTGGTGAAGTTTTTTAGCCTGACTTCTCCTTTCGGGAGTTCTGGTGCTATTGCTACTTCAAAATTGACTGATTCATAGTTGGATTTAATCAGTGCAGGCCCTACACTTGCGGTGTTGCATCAGTCAATCATATTGGTGAGGACCAGGTCTAGAATATTGGAGCCCCTTTAGGGGGAGGGTGCACTATTTGTTCCAGGGCATTTAAGTTAACCAAGTCCAGGAACGTTTGTGTGAGTGATGGGCTCATATAGGTTTTGCCATTTAATGGAAGGATAGTCAAAGTTAACCATGACTAGTGTGTTAGGTTGTACCTTAATTGTCCCAAGTAGGTCTAAATAAACCATGTGGGCATCTTGGTTCATGGAAGGGGACCTGCTTCTGATGATGAGCTGAAGGGGGGTCTTACCCATCGTAATTTGGACTTGGAGTAGCTTCATAGAGTTTAGTCAACCAATCTAGAGGTGTAGTTTAATTTAATGAAGACTGATACTCCACCTCCTTTGGTTCTCACACCTTCAATTTGCAGTCTGTAAATGGGGAAGGCATCGTAGCCTTGCAAGGCTGGGGTACTTTCTGCGGCCTTGAGCCAGGTTTCTGTGACTGCACAGATGTCAACATCTTCCAGGGAGAGGAGTGTTTACAGAGAGTGCAGTTTCTGATTTAACCTCCTAGCATTTAGCAGCATGACCCTCAGTTTCTTTGTGTTTAATATCTTCACGTTAGGAATTTTGTTGTTGTGTCCTTGCCTACAAAAGGCATTATGTGGGAGGCAAGCACCTTAGTCAGCAACCAAAAGCCTAGGGGCACCAAGTAAAGATCATCTCTGGCAAAGCAGCATGGTCTCTCCACCATGTCATCTCAGGCTGACAGGAACTGGATCCCCTTAGATTGACACCAGAAACTAAGTCATTTTCTATTTATATTGTGGTAGCATACTAGGTGAGGGTATTGAAGCTGTTAACCTGTTGCAGTATTTCCCATATATCTCAATTCTCTGCTTCTTCTTATTTACCCATATGCCTTCAGTTTTGCATTCCATTCACATATTCTTTGTTGAAGTTCTTGCTCAGAGCCTGTGTGCAGTGCCACATCTTCTGCATACAGCAACTTTGTTGATCTGTCCAATCTGACATGTTTGCTAATGTAGTCTATCACCAGTATGAACAACAGTGGGCTCAGAGCTGAACCCTGATGCACAGCCACTCCCAATGAAAACCCTCTATCAGTCTGAGCACTGTTTACACATGAGCCATTTGGACCTTGTACATAGCCTGCACTAATTCTACCAATGTTTTTGGAACTCAGAAATATGCAATCTCCAAGTCTAGGAATACCCAGTTGTACTCTTTCCTTATCTCTAGCATCTTCAGAACTATCTGTCTCACTGCAAGTATCAGTTACATTGTGCTGCATCATGATCTGAATCCAAATTGTGCATCTCCCACCTTACTTTCTATTACTCTGCACATCTGTTTACCAATCACCCTCTCCAGATGTTTCATGCAGTGTAACTAGATTTTGATAGTTCTGTACTGCTCAGAGTTGTGGATGTCCCATTTATTCATGTATACTGACACAAGTATTCTTAGTCTCTAGTGATTTGGGATATGCCTTTCTCACCATACTGCTATGAGTACTATCGAGACCCTATTCTCCCCTATCTCAGCCAACATCTTGATCTTATCTGCTGTGACCTTACCTGGGCCTGCTGCTTTCCCTGACTTCATTTCCTTAGTGCTGTTCTTATTTCTCATAGTGCAGCTTCGATTCATCTTTCTTCATAGTCTGTATCTGGGGTAGTACAGCTTATATAGAGTTTTCTTCATTCAGAGGCTGCTGGAAGTACTCCTTCCATCTGCCTTTGATTTCTTGTGCCCTGGTTGTTGCTGGCATCCATTATGAAGCGCGTCTGACTATCTTATTTTCCTTTTTGTCTTCGTCTTACTGCCTGATAAGAGTTTATTTCTGCCATCGACTGAGTCACTTTCCAGAAGCTGGTAGAGTACATCTCATGCCTTGTTCTTTGCTATTGCAACTCTTCTCTTGGCCTTTTTGTTACCAACCAGTATTTCTTCTTAGTCTGATCTATCTTTTCTATCACTCACTTTTTCCAGCACTCCTTCTTTATTTTGATGATTTCCTGGACTTCTGATTTCTACCACTGGATTTCATTATGTACCCTATTTCCATAAATCCAGAAAAAGTCCCCTGCAAGTACAGCAGTGCATGGCTTAAAGAAACAGTCTTCCAAAAACAAAAGCCAGCACAGGATGTGTAGAGTGTAACTTTATTATAACGTTATCACAGACAGACCGGTTTCAGCAGACATTTCAAGCCTTCCTCAGTGTAACCAAAACAAAGCCTCCACACTCCTTATATACCCCCCCCCCCATCTATAAAAAAGAAATACCCACTGGCTTCTCACAAAACTTCATTTAGCCCAGGTGAAATTAAAGCACCTAGCTTTATAATCCATCTTTTTTCTTTATTATTTAACATGTTGTGCCAGCCAGTTTTGTTTGTTCTGTCCCCCTTAATAATATCAATGTCAGTGAATCTAAAAGATCCTGAAGGATGATTAATCACATGTTTATATAATGCATTTGTGTACTTTTTCAATTTGATGTCACTTAGATGCTGACTGATCCTAAACTTCATAGGCCTGGATGTTTGGGTCCCATAAAAGGCCGAGCATGAACAAGTGGCTAAATATATCACCCAATCAGATGAACAATTGGCAAAAAATTTGATGTCATAAACCTGACTGGTATTACGACTGGTAAACACTTTGGTCTGATTTAATCTGTTACAGTGAACACAATGACCACAACTGTAACAACTCTAAAGTACATCACCCATAAGAGTTGACTGTATATTGGGAGCAAACGCCCAGGTTGCCAACTTGTAATGATTAAAGTGAGATGATAATGTCCTACCCCTCTTAAATCCAAATCTGCATCTGTCCTGAATCAAGGCCCTAACTTTTTCATCTGCCTGTAGGATGTTCCAATTTTGTTGTACAACATCACAGAAAATGCCTGTGTTACGCCCATATGTAGTAATTAATCTAATGGGGAAGTCTCATTAACCTTACATTTATATTCTAAAAATTCCTGTCTGGCCATACCACTGACCTCCCTGCAGGCCATTGTAATCACACCTGGTTTGTATCCCGGTTCTTTAAATCTCCAGACCATGTCCATTTTGTGATGTTCATATCTGTCACTGTCAGAACAGATGGGTTTAATTCTCATAAACTGAGACTTAGGTATATTCTGAATGACATGTGGCAGATGATGACTAGACATATGTAGGAGGGGAATTATTTTTAGAAAATTTGCAGAATACCTGTGTTTCCAAGGTACCATACATGTTTTTGGTAATTAAAACATCCAAAAACTTGATTTGATTTAAATCATACGTACAAGTGAATTCAATCCACCATTTGTTTCCATTCAGGTATTCCACAAATTCTCGAAGATATTCTAAATCTCCCTTTGAAATAAGCCAACAATCATCCAGATAATGTTGTCAGATGTCCATTTCTGGCAAAAACAGATTATGTGAGAGGTCATATATAATATTTTATTCTACATAGGCCTTGAATAAATCAGCATAAATGGGGGCAAAAGATGCTCCCATAGCTGTACCCCTAGTTTGCCAAATGCATCTGTCCTGGTAGTAAAAAAGATTTATGGTCAAGACATGTTCCATCATGAGAAGTAAGAAGGTGTTAAAGCCTGGAGGATATATTTCAGCCAAACCCAACCAATACTCTATGGCCAGGAGGCCAGCCCAATGTGTAATGATGTATATGGGGAGGTCACATCCAGAGTACAGAAATACCAATGGGGTTCAACCTGGGCATCTGTTAATATTTGTAAAAAGTCAGTGGTATCCCGTATTCTTGATCTCACCAAGGGCAACAATGGTTTTAAATATTGTGTAAGAAAGACTGCCAAGGGTTCTGTTAATGATCACCTCCCCAAAACAATGGGTCTTCCCGGGGGGGGTTAGTTAATGATTTATGGATTTTGGGAAGCAAGTATAAATTTTGCCTTTTAGGATTGGCAACCGTAAGATGTTTAGCAGTGTTCTTAGATATGATCCCTTCATCCACAGCCAACTTAAGAAAGTCATCAGTCTGATGTATAAACGTATTAGTGGGATCCAATGGCATAACCATATAAAACATATGGTTGTCCAATTGTCTAAAGACTTCATTATTATAAGTATCAAAATCCATCACCACAATAGCACCCCCTTTATCAGCCGGTGCAATCACAATATTAGTATTGGATTTAAGTTCCATGAGGGCCCTTTGTTGAGTCTTTGTGAGATTATGTGATTTAATCCGGGTCTCCCCATGGTAAGTGTGTAAATCTGTGAGAACATTGTGTAGAAATAATTGTACCACCGGATGCATAGGTGGCACAAAATTCGATCTCTTAAAATAAAAATCATGATCAGTAGTGCAAGTTTCATTACTGACATAAAAAAATAATTTCAAATTCAATGTTCTTCCAAAGGAATATAAATCCGGTACAAAATCATTTTCTGCATCAAAGAAAGCTGGTACAAAAGTTAGGCCTTTATTGAGTAAGTCCAATTGTTCAGGAGGGAGTGGTTGAGAGGAAATATTAAGAACATTGTTAGATCCTATTTGCTGCTCATGATTTGGAACAATGTCTCCACATTTGTTATATTTCTTGTGTTTATGTCCCCCCCCCCCCTGTGTTTGGGTTTCCTAAAGGGAAATCCATGCTGGTATTGTTACGTTTTGATGTGGGTGAAGTTGCCCCTGGTACTATTTCTGAGTCCGTATAAGAGGAAAACTCATCCCCTGATGTACCCATAGATGTAAAACTGGTTTTCCTTAATATAGATCTTGGACGTTTCCTTTTATTGGACCTTGACCCAACATTCGAAAATTTTACGCTTTTAAATGGGCCAAATGGTCTCCCTTTCTCATAATCCATAAGGTCCCTGTTGAATTTATGTACCTTGCGTTCCTTAAGCTGTTTCTCTAGGGCTGATAGATCCTGTGCTAATTGTTGTAAGCATATGGAATAATTCCTATGTCCCTCAAATTGTTTAAATTATTCACACAGCTTGGTCACTTCCAATATACCTGCATCTATACACCGGTCATGGTATAAGGCTAGAGCCTGTACAAATCCCATTGATGCTTGTTGTTGTATACCTTCCCATTCTTTTTGCAGTTTCTCATCAATGTTATTAACCAGTGGTTGGATCCTCACCCGTAATCCCCTGGGACTGATGTTCTTAGACAAATAGGCTTTAAATAAACGTAAATGCCAAACATTGGCTCTTAAGTTTTTCATACTTCTAGACAAATGATTAAACAAGTCCTGATAATTGAACTCCAATGGCAGATGGTCATTCCCTTCTGAACCCATAGTGGGAGTCCCAACACCAAAAATGCCTAAATCATCTCTATCAGAGGATATACCCCTGAGTAGTTGATTGAGGTCCATCCTAACAAACAAATCTGATGTTATAAATGATAACAAAAGTAACAAAAGGGAGAGTATCAACCCCCTGATAAAATGAGGTCGATATTCCACCAATAGTAATAATAGACCAACTTTGGAAATCAATCCGGAACTAGAGCACTATAATAGCCCCCACCATATTCCATATAAGGTGGTGCTACGTTACTCATATATTCGGGTTCCTTGACAAAAATAGCCCCTACCATCTATAAACAAAAATATTCACGTGTTAGTGCTACGTCAGGGATACAGTATTCAAGACCAAGTAATATTTGTTTCACAGGGTATTCTCATTCAAAATACTCAAAAACAACCTGCATATCATCAGATTGTGATCCAATACAAACATTGGGTGAACCTAAAACCACAATTACCCATAGGAGTACAATCCCCCATAAAAAATATATATAGAGGGTCCAAATTAAAAAAAAATGTTTTTGCCAGAAATGGACATCTGACGATGTTATCTGCATGATTGTTGGCTTATTTGGAAGGGAGATTTAGAATATCTTCGAGAATTTGTGGAATACCTGAATGAAATCAAATGGGGGATTGAATTCACTTGTACGCATGATTTAAATCAAATCACGTTTTTGGACATTTTAATTACCAAAAACATGGATGGTACCTTGGAAACACAGGTACTCCACAAATTTTCTGAATATAATTCACTACTACATGCGTCTAGTCATCATCCGTCACATGTCATTCAGAATATACCTAAGTCTCAGTTTATGAGATTTAAACGCATCTTTTTCTGGCAGTGACAGATATGGACATCACAAAATGGACATGGTCCAGAGATTTAAAGAATGGGGATACAAACCAGGTGTGATTGCAATGGCCTGCAGGGAGGTCAGTGGTATGGCCAGACAGAAATTGTTAGAATATAAATGTAAGGTTAATGAGACTTCCCTCATTAGATTAATTACTACATATGGGCATAACACAGGCATTTTTTGTGATGTTGTACAACAAAATTAGAACATCCTACAGGCAGATGAAAAAGTTAGGGCCTTGATTCAGGACAGATACAGATTTGGATTTAGGAGGGGTAGGACATTATCATCTCACTTTAATCATTACAAGGTGGCAACCTGGGCGTTTGCTCCCAATATACAGTCAACTCTTATGGGTGATGTACTTCAGGGTTGTTACAGTTGTGGTCATTGTGTTCACTGTAACAGATTAAATCAGACCAACATGTTTACCAGTTGTAATACCAATCAGGTTTACGACATCAAATTTTTTGCCAATTGTTCATCTGACTGAGTGATATGTTTAGCCACTTGTTCACGCTCGGCCATTTATGGGGCCCAAATGTCCAGGCCTGTGAAGTTTAGGATCAGTCAGCATCTAAGTGACATCAAATTGAAAAAGTACACAAATGCATTATATAAACATGTGATTAATCATCCTTCAGCATCTTTTAGATTCACTATCATTGATATTATTAAGGGGGACAGAACAAACAAAATTGGCTGGCACAACATATTAAATAATAAAAAAAAGATGGATTACAAAGCTAGGTGCTTTAATTTTACCTGGGCTAAATGAAGTTTTGTGAGCAGCCAATGGGTATTTCTTTTTTATAGATGGGAGGGTATATAAGGAGTGTGAATGCTTTGTTTTGGGTACACTGAGGAAGGCTTGAAATGTATGTCGAAACCGGTCTGTCTGTGATAACTTTATGATAAAGTTACACTCTACACATCCTGTGCTGGCCTTTGTTTTTGGAAGATTATTTCCATAACTGACTCAACCAGATATGTGTTCTATAGTAATTACACAAGCTGTTTTAAGGAGCTGCCATTCTTCTCCAACACCATCTCTTTGCTTTTCTTCCTTTGGGGATAGAGTCCTGAGTAATTCCCTAAACTCTTATTCTTTCTCTTCAGCCAGTTTACAGGTCATCAGCCCATTCTCTGTTGACGTTACAGCCTTCTCTGACCACTGCTTGCAGATGATGGTCTTCAGCCCATTCAACATATTCTTGACAAAAGTCGACTCTATCTTACCCAGCATAGTTTCAGACCAAACTACAGTACTAACACTGCATTGCTCAGCTCCATAAATACCATTTCAGCAGCTCACTCAGGACCTCCTTACCACATTCAAAGCTTGCATGGCCAAATCGGACCTCATCTGGATTCCAAAGAAGACTGAATTACTCCTTCAGCCTCCCCCAAGACCAATAATGATTGCAAAACAAACTTCAGGATCAGTCACCTCCTTCAACAATACAATAATTGAAACAGTCTCCAGCACTAAACTGCTAGGTTTCAATATTCATAATAAACTGAAATCTGACAACATATTCAGCAAGCTATCAACAATACCACAGAAATATGGGCTTCATAGGCAGAGTTACACACTATGTAAGCAAAAGTATCAGAACAACCCTCACCTCCAGTCTTCTTCTCACACTCCTATATGCCTCACCAAACAAAGAGCAAACCTAAGCAGTGTTACAATAAAATAGCCAAATCTGCATCCAATAAAGCTTGTTCCGTCATGAGAATTAACAATGTGTTAAAGCCTGGAGGATATATTTCAGCCACACCCAACCAACACTCTATGGCCAGGAGGCCAGCCCAATGTGGAATGATGTTTACATAACTAAAGCAGAGCGAGTAACCCATGTACCATATGACTTGTGGAGATGCAGCATTTCCAATAAAGCAGGGTCAGAGATTGTCTTATATTCAAGGCAGACATTACCTCTGAGTAGTCTGTATGAAACAGAATAAAGTGACAGTGATTTCAGATGATCAACATAGGACAGATGCTGAAGACCTTGAATTTTCCTTGTGAGGAACCTTTGTGGTCTCTCCAATTGCTGCAGGTGGAAAAGTATATACCAAAAAGGGCATTGTACTCAGTTATTGGCCTGATGAGGGAAAAGTACAGGGAGATTATAACTTCTTTTTTTTTCTGGAGACAATGGCCTTACTTATGAGATGAGCAATATAGAATCTCCTTCTTACCACTGTGGAGACATGATGATCAAAGGTAAGGTTGCTGTCAACCTATGTCCACAGGTCTCTCACCACAGAGTGTGTACTTAGGGTGTTGCTATTGATGTGGTAGTTAGCTGGAACATCACTATTACCAAAAGAGATATTAATACATTTTATGCATTGAGTTTAAGGTCATGACTTTGCACCAATCATTTGTTTGTGTAAGACCCTCCTGTAGAATGTTGACATAATTTGGAGATTCTATGACATCTCCCAGTTTGCAGTCATCGACAAGCTTTGTCAGCCACAGACCTTCAGTTTTTGCTTGTACTTTGTTCCAAACATTAAAGGTCCCAGGACTGATCCTTGTGGAACACCACTGGTTACAGGTCTGCTGTTGGAGGTGGATTCCCCTATTTTGACTATATGGTTCTATCAGTGAGCCAGCAAACCATCTAAAGATATAAGGGTTGATACCTAGCTGTGTGAGTTTGTCAATGATACCTCAGTGGGGGATAGTGCCCATAGCCTTGGCTAAGTCTAGGTAGGCTGTATGCACAGATTTCCCCTCGTATGTGGCCTTGGTGACTGTCTCAAAGAAGTCCACCAGGTTTAACAGGCATGATCTCCCTTTGACAAATCCACATTGAGTAGGGTAAATTGTTTGGAGATTACCTATATTTTTGTTAATAAGGTCCATGATGATTCGCTCCATGACCTTGCAGATAAGGCTAATCAGGCTAATAAGTCTATGTTCCTGGGTTCAGTAAAAGCACCACCTTTGTGCAAGGGGTTAACAGTGGCCATTTTTCATTCAGCTGGGATGAAGCCAGTGCTTAGACTATGATTGGAAAGAGTACCCAATGTTGTTGCTAATTCTTGTTGGAGCCCATGTAGTACACAGCCTGGGATGTTATCAGGTTCCATAGATGCTATGTTTTTGGCCTTAGAGAGGGCATTTATGACCTGCTCTTTAGAGATACAAGGTAGGGGACAGGTGGTTGGGATCTCATGGGGCACGTAGGGTGGGGATGGGGGAGTGAAGTTTTCACAGAGCCTGTCAGCTAACAGGTTAGCTATGTCCAGAGGCTCAGTAAATGTGGTATCATTAACTACCAGTTCAGTAAAAATCTGGGCCTTTCCTTTTTCCCAATATTTATTTTAACCACCATTGACAACTGACAACAATGAAGTTTGAAGTAAACATATGATACAATTGTCCAGGTATTTAAACTATTATTTTTACATTGACTAATGGTTCTGAAGTCTCCATTTCCTGGGATGAAAGCACTTAACTGTTGTACTAGTATTAGGATTTTTTTTTATGTTATTTTTTTATTGTTTGGATTCTTGAGTTGTTTTAGTACATCATATATTGCACTCTTTCCCCTGACTGCCTATGATTTCTGCACGTTCCTTAATTAGTCACCTCCGCCTTTCATACATCTTTAAGTTCACCAAATGGTTACTTTTGGTTACCTACACCATTCTACATAGCACATCTCAGTATAACTTTGTGATCTTGTTTTGTATTGTTTTCACTTTGTGCTGCTATGCCTCATTGGTAGTTGTATATATCAATGGCATCTCTGTGAGTTGCTCTATTACATTGTAAAAGTGTCTTGAAATGTTTAATTAATTGTACTCGGGTTGTGACTGAAAGGTCATGAGGCCAGCTCATTTACCTGGTTAGCAAATAAATACATAAAATTAGTCCTCCTAAACATATGCATTGCTTTTGGCTGCCTTACCTCCAGTGATAGTTATCAGCATATCTGAAAACATAAGCAGTTTGACATGCCCCTCCTTCTCCATGAAAAGCTAATTTGTTTGGTACAGTAAATGTATGACCATCTGCAACTACAGTGTTCAATAATGGCCCCTGACATTTTCCTTTCAGTGGAAATGAGCTCCATAGAGTCCCACTTAGGTACATTAACTGTTATGCTACCTTTTTCAAAACAAAAGTGAGTGAAGTTTTCTCCACACGTCTGATCCTTCACCTGTGCTTCCCTCTCAGAACTGCTTCAATACACCTGTATCTGTCATTGTCCATAACTTTATTAGATAGGTCAAGCAACAATATACATTTCTTAATTCACCATTCAACTTATCTTTATACATACTTATAACTTCTTGCTCTTGTTTTTTTTTTTCAGTCCATTTCATACAGACTTTATCCAAGCTATTCCACCTTAAACATTTCATACTGTTCAGATTCGAGTTTGTCAATGTAGTACTTCTCATATCGTCTCTCCACAACTAAGTAACAAATTCTGAGTTCAGGTAAGCCAAGAGCATGAAACTCCTGGCCATAAATTCTTCCTCCCATATTCTTTTCCAATATGATGTCAGCTGCTCATCCTTAGAGCTATCAAATCTGAATGTGCCCAATACAACAAAGGCTGCTATAGCTGAACAGAGCCACTCAACAAATGATAATTGACAAGTTTGCTCAGCAAGGAAAGCATATGCTACACCAACAGCATAGCATTCTTCTTGAATATTAAACTTAGTGGGTCACAGTGGTGGGAGTGGCAACCATTCCCAATTGCTGAATGCAAGTCATCAGGTCAACAGTATGTCAGCCAATCCTAACCACCAACATCATCCAGAGAGGGCCCTAATTATGCCTTGTCTTCTCCCAAAAAATGAAGATTCGCTTTCAGTGAAAAGCCTTATCCACTTGGTTCAGTTTGAAGCATCCAATATCCTTAACTTCACTGGTAATTGATTAGCATCAGGGAGGTAAATGCCACACCCAGGCACCAAATCAAGGGAAGCAAACTGGCACACTACTCGAGACATGGGAGAGGAAAAGAATTCTCTTCAGTGAATCTTCCTAGATAAAGCCTTCTTCATGCCAGTCACATGGCTTTTAACAGGGCCAGAAGCTGCCTGTACAGTGCACTAGATCCTGAATGGAGATAGTCTAACTAAGCTATAGAGCTGATTCTTTTATCGCAGGACCCTCACCTCTCCTTTCTTTCAAGACCTCAGCCCCATGTGACTGAGTGACGTATCTGCTGTCCTTCTCTTCAGACTGTCTATCCTTTTCAGCATCAGTGGGGAAGAGCCAGATTAATGTAACCCCTTCTCACAAAACATCCTTTGTATGTCTTCACAAGCTGGGCTTTCAGAAAGCAAAGGTCCATTTAAGTTATCTTACTTCCTGTAATCTAAAAAAGAACAGTTGTTAAATGAATACTTTTCAAAGTCATTCTTTGCATTTCATTTTTCCTTCTAATTTCTAACACTGTCTCTGTTAATAATGCATAGATTAAAATAAATATTTCTTTTAACTGTTATACTTTCAGTGAGGTATTATTCTTCACTGCAGTTCATTGTACCAATGACTAACACATATATACCCTACAAACTACAACATCAAGAAAATTATGTTGCCATTCCAACAGCATGCTATCGACAACTGGAGCAAATTCAAATTCAAACTTTTTTCCTTCCTGAATCTCATGCAGTACCTGTAAACATAATTTCTGTTTACAATCCATTTGCTGTACAGTCTGAAATTTCTTCATTTCTGCAAATTGGGTTTTTTTTCTGTTGTCACACATATTCAGTATGTCAGCCTTACACCATTGTTCGATTATTAACCAGATGTTTTTTATCCATTGTTTTGTTCTTTAGCATGACTATATTTGTTTGCTACAATGTGTATTTGTTTCTAGCTAGATGATGTAGTTTGCAACTGCTCATCTTTATCGTTATTTATATTTTGATAAGAGTTTGTTTTTGATTTTACATTACAGCTGTATTTATCAACTGCTGGTTTTCAATTTGTGTTCACCTTCTTTTTATCTATAATCAATGAGTGGCATGAAGAAGAACAGAGCAAACCACTGTACTACCTCAAGAACCAGATTTAAATATATAGAGGTCAAACAGATAGACAGATAAATAGGTATATAGATGCAATGAGATATAAGAAAGAAAGAAACAAATTAGTGTATCTCTCTCTCTCTCACTCAAATGTTAATGTACTGTTTTTTTTTTTTTTTTTAGTAACACGCTTTAACGAAAGCACTTTTTTGATAAAAGAGTTTTCGTTAAAGTGTGTTCGGTGGTTATGGAGTCAGACGTTTGCTCATTTGAGCAAACGTCCTAGATCCATATATATATATATATATATATATATATATATATATATCAAGTGAAACCAAAAGTCCCAAAAAATGTACGTAAATCCAAATAGCAGTCAGGCAACAATTTAAAATCACTTAAAATAAAATAAATGATGACTGAAGATCTTGCACTTCAAGGAGCTTTAATAGAACGAAAACAAAAACAGAACGATATATTATCTTTGTAAACTTTACAGTCTTATATTATCGTTGCCATTGTCAGCGTTTTTTTTAACTGTTGCATATTCAATTGCTAATTAATTTATTGATTTCGCGCCATCAGCGCTATAAAGGGTGAATGTTTTTAATTGAATTTTACGTCTGATGAAGCGGACAGGTTGTCCGTGAAAGCGCTTACGTTTAACTTCGTTCTGTTTTTGTTTTCGTTCTATTAAAGCTCCTTGAAGTGCAAGATCTTCAGTCATCATTTATTTTATTTTAAGTGATTTTAAATTGTTGCCTGACTGCTATTTGGATTTACGTATATATATATATATATATATATATATATATAGAGAGAGAGAGAGAGAGAGAGATAAATAGATATATGAGTCCCACTATTAAATGACCTATGGGCATACAATGCAAAAACAAATGCCACCCCAAAAAAGGCAAAATGACCCCCCAAAGGGTAAAAACCCAGACTGCAAGCATTATGCTCCCACCCCCTGAGCTTTATATATACCAACTTCACAGCTGCAGAAACACAAATAAGAGATAATACTATCAAAATAATCTTATATACTTGAAGATATGTTGCTGTTTCTGTAAGATGCAAATGATTAGAATCACAGGCATTTTACACCTGAACAATACACCCCTTGAGAAAACAAAGCTTAAACTTATTATGGTGTGACAAGGGATAATACAATTCACAGATGCATTTTTTCAAATCTTGCCAATGTAAGTAATTTATTTTTAAAGGCTGTCTTCAAATGAGTTACTTGTATGATGATTGTGTACATGACTGCTTTGGAGCCCTATTGAAAATCAGAGATTCCACAATGTGAGCCCCAAAATTAAAATAAAAATTAAGCACTATTCTACATATGTAAAAATGAAGTCTAAACCTTGTACTTGCATATTTAAAGCATTTTTTACAGGGGGAAGCCTTCAATACTCACAATGTGGGGGTTGTACCTCAACACTCCTGCTAAATATTTAAATTTACTCTGAGACTGCTGTATCTTGAAGAATGGTAAATTCTCCCACAACACAGCAATTTCAGATTTAGTACATACTTCTCCATAGTTCCAAGTATTTATAAAGCTTCAGGACTCACACTGTTGATTTTCAAACATAGAATGGAAACCCAATTATTTTTTACATGATGCAGTTTGCATGAAGATCATCATAGATTACTAGCAAGCTAAAGGAAAGCTGCCATTACAGCTAAAGAAACAGTGGCCATGTTTGAGCAATATATAATTGTGTTTTAGCAATTTTATGGAATAGTGTGAGATATGTGATGGAAAAGTTTCTTTTTAATCAATAATAATTGTAAATCAATAATAAATACAAGTACTTATTACAAATTTAAAGGAACATACAATTAGCAATAAAAAAGTTAGAAACAGGCAACATCAAATCAAAGCCGTTCATAAATGTACATTGAAAACTTCCAACATGATTAGTATGAAATAACATAATTTGTACATATAAAAAGTACAAACAATAAAAAGTTTTATATAACAGTTAAACCTAAGAACTATCAGTAAGATAACTGTAAAAATAAATGAGATTTTAAATCTCCTTAAACAAAGAGAAAAATGGGTGCAATGACAAAGTGATCAAATGTTGAATCTTAAAAAATATTTAAAAATCTCTAAGAATTTTTAAATAAATGGAGTATCATCTTTACTCATTTAATGTAGGGAATTTTTTTTATATTAAAAATATACTTGCTTGTTGAACAATGACCATCCTTTGTTATTTTTTTACTCATACACACACACACACACACACACACGCACACACACGCACACACACACACACACACACACACACACACACACACACACATATATATATATATATATATATATATATATATATATATATATATATATTTATATGTGTATGGGTCCCCTTCAGATGGTCAGACTTTTAAAAGATCGACTTTCATATGGCTGAGACCGTATGATCGAACTTTTAAAAGCTCGACCGATCTGAATGGAGATCTCCATACAGTGCAGAATGGGAAGATTTCCCGTTACCGTAATGTAGTGCAATCTCAAAGTTGGTATATTTAATTAGTGGGGGGGTGCAGGGGCTTGCCCCCCTGATAAAAAGAGTTAGTTTTTTTTTGGTGTGTTATGCTGTTTACTTTACATGGTCGATGTTTCAAATGTTCAATCATATGGTCTCAGCCATATGAAAGTTGAACATTTGAGTTGTCGATAATGTAAAGTAGACCCATATATATATATATATATATATATAATAGGTCATAAAGAACAACATCTAGGAATGAATTTAGCCAAATCAGTTTAAAAAAAAAAACATTCCCTAGTGAAAATATGATTCTATTTGTCTGATTTTACTGGAATCTATTACAAGTGCTCTCTTGCAATTTCTATCAACAAACATTTTTGCTGTCACTCTGTTGCTTTGGCAAGTGTGTTAACTCCCATTAACTCAAACTCCCTTAAGTAAGTCCCATCTCACACGATTATCTAGGGAACTCTGATCCTATCCCAAAAAAACCTCCTAGCCAGCCCATGACCCAAAAGATCCCAATCACTTCCTAAACCTAAAAGCCCCTTCCCCCAACCCTAAAGTTTCAGATCACTCCCTTAACCAAAACTCTACTTCCCCTTCCTATATATACACTCCTGATCACTCCTTAAACTTAAAATCCTGTCTCCCCTCCCTAACCAGAAAATCCCTTACCTGCTCCCCTTCCTGGTGTACCTAGACCATGAGCATATCCTTTCACAGGACAGGAGCAGCTCTGTGCAGAAGCTGCTTGGCTGAACTTACATTCCAGTTCGAGCATGAGCTGATGTCCATACAGGATACAAGCTGCTTGAGTCCCTGGTGTTGAAGAACTTGACTTCCAGTGGTTGGGACCTTAGCACTTGTAGTGGTCCTAATTTTACTAATTAATGTTAATTAAGTGATGAAATAAGTTAAGATCAGCATCTCACTAGTTTTTTTTTTTTTTTGTTTGTTTGTTTTTTTTTTTTTTTTACCTTTGGCAAAACTAATATCATGACTTGAGAAAGGAATGTTATTGAATATAATACCGGGAAGCCTGGTAGAAAGAAAATTCACATTTCAAAGGCATTTAACAAAGACCCATTTCCAAAGGATATGCTTTAAATCTGCACAGTCTGCTTTACATTCTTAATATAGGCTGCAGTATGAAACTCTCAATAAAACTAATCTGAGAGATGTTAAATAATATTATCTTTGAGCATTAATTGAATGTTAGTACATTTTGCCTACAACATATTTTAATAGTGTTTTATCAAATTGTTTTCCATTATTTATAATAGCGCATGAGTAAGGAGTGCTTGTCAATAGTGAGGAATATGAATATTTTGCAAATGACATATAATAGTATGATTTTTATGCATTTTGTAGATTGTCAAGGTATTGAGTGTAAAGTGAAATCCAGGTATTACATTTCATTATTAAGTTTTGAAATAATACTACATAAGTTGACAAACATATTACTGAAATTATCAATTTTATACTACCAGACATTTTAGAAAAATACACACTATCTTTATAAACTTTTTAAGGTTTATAGTTCCAAATAAAATAGTAGAGTAAATATGAATATTTCTTTTCACAGGATTTTCTGAACAGTATTGTTTAAAGAGGAAAATTCTGGGAAAGGCATTTATTTTAATCTGGTGCAGAGATTAAAATAAAATCAATCTGATCTCCTGAGTTTTATTTTACATATTTATTTATTTATTTATTTATTTATTTATTATTTTAGTAATAAAGTCAAGGTAGTATTAACTCTTTTATACCTAGCATGAGTGGAATTTCACATATACTGACACCAGAAGAGTTTCTTCCTGAATAGCCTTTACGTGGGCTAAAATTCTAAGAATACATTTTTTGCAATTTAGCTGTAAACAAATGTATATATCTCCAAAAATGATAAAAGTTAGATAAAAAGTTAAAATTCAAAAGTTATTCATCACACACTCTCCTTCACAATGGTGATATTAATATATCAGCCAGATTTAACAGTAAGTTTATATTGAACAATTAATTAGACAATACAAGCTTTCCTTATTATAAGTATGTAAACAACTATTAATATCTCTGTAAACACAGTAGACAGACCCCAGTTATCAACATGACTTTTTCAGGCAGATGTAATCTTCATTTTACTGCAAAATAGTTTTATAGATGCCACTCCATTTCTGTGATATTTGCATAATTATGAATGATATGTAAATATCTTTGCACATTTAATAAGCACAAAAATGTACATATCTGCCATGCAGTGCTAGTTAGACAGCAGCAATCAGGGCAAAGTTTTTATTCAAAATTTTGTATACCTTCATTTGATACCATGGAATACCATGTAAACATTCTATGGCTCAAGTTATTAATATAATTATGAACATATGCCATATATACCTAGAAGGAGGGTTAATTAAAAGTGGAATTCACAGGAAATGTAATAACATTCACCATTATATGGATGGCAGAAGCTGTCACCCCCGTTTGATTAATGCTTTGCCCTATAATGAGTTGTTTCATATTAGTAGATTGTGTAATGACAAAGGTGATCTTACTCAAGAGTTAGTTAAAACTTGTGAGGTGTTTAGACAAAAAGGATATGAAGCTCATTGTATTCAGATAGCAATGATTGTTTAAATCAACATTTTGATCCTTTAGTACCTGATAAATACGACAGGAGATGGTTTAAAAAAGTAACGGGCCACAGTAATGAATCAGCCCAAAAAGTGTTTTTTGTGACAACATATAATTTATTTGCTGAAAAGCTGGTGGGGACTATTATGTTTTATTGGAATTTTTTGTTACAAGATAAAAATCTCTATGAACTTCTGCCTAAAAGACCCATAGTTTCTTTTAAGAGAGGCAGAAGTGTTAGAGACATGATTGTACATGCACAGTTTTCAACCCCAACACAGCTATTAGTTGTGCAACTTTCTAATTTTGGACTGAAACCATGTAGACATTGCTCAATGAGTAAACTTACTGTACCAACTTTTCATTTTATTAATAATAAGGTGTTTAACGCATATGATGCCTTCAGTTGTGATACAGAAGGAGTTGTTTATGTATTTAAATGTGAATGCAATTTGTTTTATGTGAGTAAAACTAAACAGAGATTCAAAATTAGGTTTCAAGAAGATCTTGGAGATATTAAAAATAAGAAGATAGAAAGCCCTTTAGCAATGCATTTTGATACATGTCATTATAGTAATAGTAGTGGTTTAAGAGGTATTATTTTAGAGAAGGTAAAATTTTCTCCAGGTATGTCTTTAAAAGTAGACTGCTCTATAAGGAAGCAGTCTTTATTTTAAAATTTGGAACATTGTTTTCTAAGGGTCTTAATAAGGAATTGAATTGGAAATTGTTATTGTAATTGTGTTTAATTATACTAATTATTGTTGATTGGTATAAATACATGCATTGTGGGTATGTATTTTTCAACTCTATTAAAGGCTTTATGTCCAAGGTGCTAGAGCAGTAAATAGTTCCTCTTTTTAATAAATATCTTGGATTTACTGGTTCATTGTTTTTTACATTTCAGGTTTGCATTGTGGTAGAAATGATGTGGGCAATGAGAATCATTTAAATATTTAGGTTCAAAATATAGAAAGGAATACTACTAGTGAATGTTGTTAGTTCAGTCCTTTGATAACATAACGTGATATGTGAGACTGCAAAATTATACTAGTAGAAAACTACAAAATGGTCTGTATATAAATAGAAAATAAAATGGTAGCTAAGTCATGGAGCATAGAGCAATAAGCAGAAATCAAAATAACTAAAGTGGTCATTTTAAGATAAAGAATCCAAAGAAATAGGGTTAAGCACTTTCATCTTTATTGTTATAAGATTTCTTTAGAAACAGCACTTTACCTACAAAATCACTTAAAGGATCCTAGGTTCATACAAGTTTAATAGGCTAATGGCTCAAGAGCCCATACAAGCTTGGCCAGTTTTCTCCAGATTATACCCAAATTTCTATCCCTAGGGAAAAGATAACAAGGTTCAGCAAACATGGTTTTGACAATTTTTACAGACTGCCTCTGTCCATAAGGGTCATGGGCACTACCCCAGTAGAGAATCTGCAATTTCTCATCCATCGGTCCAGATTACACTTGAAAATGGTCCGTGAAAGGTTCTGCTTCACATAACTAGGAAGTCTATTTCAGAGGGACGCCAATCTCTGAGGTACATATCTAGCTTTCAAGCATGATTTATTCATGTCAGAAATCAGGTTGTGATGCTTGGAGCAGGTAACTCTCATGCAGTTATTTTTGTGAATATGCAGCATTTCCATCAGGGCTAGGTCAGAAACTGCTTGCAGATCAGGCACCATTTGTCCTTCAGTAATATGTAGGAAACTGAATCCAGTGATAGGACTTTTTCTCAGTCAGCATATGACATGTCGCTTATATACTGTATTTTTTTTTTTTTTTTTTTTTGGTAAGAAACTTCGGAGGATGCTTCAGCTGTTGCATGTTCCTGGTGAGGTACATGTCAAAAGGTGCATTATACTCAACTATTGGTGAGATGAAGGCTGAATACAGTGGTACTATGACATCCTAAGATCTGGATGCCATGCTCTTACTTATAAGCTGAGCCACATATAAAGATTTCCTCAGCACCATGGACACGCGGTGGCCAAAGTTCAGATCACTGTCTGTCTGAGTACTCAGGTCTCTCACCACTGACTCCACTCTTAGCAGGGTGCCTTTGATGTTGTAATTTGCAGGGGTATTTGATTTCCTAAAGGTTATTATTATTAGTAGTATTATTGTTATTACTATTATGCTACACTTATTCGCTTTGAGGCCATGTCTCTGAAAGAATCATTAGTCTGTGTCAAACTTGTCTGTAAGATATTAACATCACTTGGGGAGTCAATGATTGCTCACAACTTGAAGTCATCAGCAAACTTACCTAAAGACCATCTCCATTTGCATCGACATACGAAAAGTATATTCCAAATAGTAGGGGGCCTAGCACTGACTCCTGTGGTACTCTACTGGTGACTGGCCTCTTCCTGGATGTAGATTCCCTGATTCTAACAACATGTGTCCTATCCATGAGCCCTTTGGTTATCTGTCTGGTGATGTAGAGGTTTATGCCCAATTTTGTGAGTTTATGTATAACACCCGAATGGAGTATTGTTTCAAATGCCTTGGCCAGGTCAAGGTAGGCAGTAAGTACTGTCTTACCTCATCCACAGTCTTAGTGACCTTCTCAAAGAAATCTGCCGGTTTGAACAGAAGGGATTGGCCCTTGACGAAGCCAAACTGGGTTGGTCTAGAATCTGGAGATTACATATGTCATTGTTAATCAGATCTGTGATTATACATTCCATAAACTTGCATATTAGGCTAGTTCGACTTATGGGTCAGTCTAATTGGTCGGTAGTTTCCTGGGTCAGCTGATGGTCAATCCTTTTGCAGAGGGATGACTGTTGCCATCCTCCACTCTGTTGGGACAAAGTCTGTCTGGAGACTGTGTTTAAATAGAGATCTATGCTAGGTCATGTTTCAAGCTATTTAATAGGTACCCTGTGATTCTATCAGAGCCCAAATGATGCCATGTTTCTAACTTTAAATAGTGCAGTGATAACCTGTTCTTTTGTGATAACAGACAAAAAAAATGGTAGAGGCATCTTATGTGGAGTGACCGGAGGTAATGAGGGGGTGTAATTTGAACTGAATTTGTTGGCCAGGAGATTTGCAATTTCTTCTCCCAGAGTATAGGTAGTGTCACCTACAGCAAACTTAGAACATTGTTGAGTGTCATGAGTACAAAAGGGTCAGGACAGTACAAAAGCAAGGCTCGAGCTGGGTTCCACAATAAAATAAAATGTATGTTATTTGGATTTCTTTTTGTAATGTATAGAGGAACTATGTGTTGAAGAAGTGACTAAGGCACTTTAAAGGCAGTACCAAAAGAGATAGGCAGGAAGCGCAATAAGGTTAAGTTAAACTTTGATAGGGTTTAGACAAGAATTTATTAGTGACAGATACAAAAACAGGTATGTGAGCAAATTTGGGGGGGGGTGTAGTTGTGCCCTGTAGTGCACTCGGTACACTACTAGGCTTTCTATAATGTAGTTATAGCTTTTCAGCTGATGAACTTACTTTCATTATTTTAAAAGTGGATGGTTTTAGATGATGCATATTCAGTGTAAATCTCAGGCAGAGTAGAATTGTCCATTACCATTTGACCACATTCAGCATCACCCTAAAAGCATTAAATTATGTCATGAAATTATATATCACATGCATCTTAAATGTTTCACTTTTAATAAATGTTTAATGTTAATATTTTCTTACAAAGCCAGATGAGCACCTTACAATCTAATGTGTTAAAATAATCTATTTGAAGTCCTACGGTAACTCCCCTATTTTCTAATATAGTCAAGCACATAATACAGTTTAAGCCCACCATGGAATGCCTGTAAAATGCATTCATTTGAAATATTATTCCCATAGCACATTTACATTTACATGTGCTGTGACTTAATTTTATCCTTTTTCTAATGTAAACTGCACAGCATTGCACATACTACATGTAACAGCTTATAATACTTTTTCAAAGTTGAATCATTCAAGTTCCTGAACTATAACTTGTGTCTAGCTGCCAAACATTTTAATAGGACATTTGTAGGTGATATTTCAAGTTTTAGAAAAAACATATGAAAAATGTGCCTAGGCTTATTCTTATCTTCTCATTCTTATATTTTCAGATTTAGGTATGCACAGCAATTATTTGATATTTCTGCTTCTCTTATCCACAAAATGGGTTCCTCCTCAAAATGTTACTCAAATCTGGCTTATTTTGTCAGCCTTTAATTATTACTGATGGCATCTTTAATATATTTAGTATTAGTGCTATAAAAATAAAACATTTTCTAGTAAAATTATTTGTACTGTTCTCTGGATTTCTCCTTTATTTCCATATTTCATTGATAAGTATATATCTATAGGCATTCAACCTACTCTTTTGGCATTTTCAAGTAGAGAATTAAGACAATTATCCCATTCTCTGTTAAAAAATAATCAGCAATTTTTGAACCCAGCTTTAAGATAATTGCTAGATGTCATAAATCTAGATAACATTACTCCCTGTCATTTTACATTTTTTCTTGATGTGCGTACAATACCCAATGCCATAAGGTGAATAACATTTTGACAACATCATTTACCTGTGTTTTTTTTTTTAATTTCAGCACTTCTGTCTCCCAGGGTTGTCTCCTTGATTTGGCACCCTCTCAGGAAAAAAAAAAGAAAATCTTGTCTACTTTTAAACTGCAGCAAGCTGCTTGCAGTAAGAAGCTGTTACAGTTTATGCCTACTACACAAGGACCACTAAACTGCTTTATAGAAAATCCAGTTGCAGCCTAGGTGGTTGCCCCCTTCATCCCACCCTAGTTATGCTTCTTTGAAGGATGAAGTAGAGAAGGGTTCCATATAAACAGCAGCTGAGCATTGGTAAGGCAGTCCTAAGAGACAGGTGACCTCCATTAGAAGGGATGGGTGATGGCCTTCTTTGCCATTGGCCATTCGAAAGGGAGTTTGGTTCAGATCCCCAAATCCAGAGTAGTGGGGATGGGCACCTCACCGTGTCAAATGCAGTGATGAAAATGATACTGGAAAAGTCACTGGGGGTCCCTGAGAAAGTTTTTTTCTTTGTGATGGGCAGGATACCCTGGAATGCGTTCACCCCAAATGAGGTTCCTGTGTTCTGGAAAGCATCACGGTTTCAGCAGCATCAGGTGAGCTCTCACTGGTCCTTGAAAATTAAGAGGAGAGAGGGTAACTCTTGTGCTGGCTGTATACATATCTGTAGCAGGTCTCCAAGGTGATCAGCTTCTGGCATGTTAGAACAATGTAGGTAAGGGAAGTTGATAAGCCAGATTCATAACTTTGGGATAAGGATTGGCTCTAAGGGCTGGGTCAGTCAGGCTTGGGTGTGATGTGGGGCTGGGTACATACAGCAGCTGGATGAGGAATCACCCCTTGCCATGCACCCATGTGAGGTGGGCAAGGGGGATGACTATGCTGGCTTTGAACACTTGCCAAGAATTGCCTTCTGTGAATTGCCCTGGCTGTGCTGTGCTCATATCCCAATCATTATTTAACATTATCTGACAGCTAGCAGATGACTTATAACTGGTGCAGACCAGGGGAATAAAACTTTTTAATTAAATCAAAGCATCACAAAGGCCAGAGACAGGGGTTGACAAAATCTGATTTCTACCCAGTGCTCTGAATGTCAAAGTGAAGAAATTCAATGAAGCGCAGGTAAATGGTGGGAATAACTATGATTCTCTTAAGGTAGCCAAATGCATTTAATTACTGATGTACATGAATGAATGACTGACATTCCCATTGTTCCTGTCTACTGTCTAGCAAAACCACAGCCAAGGGAATGAGTTTGGCATAATCAGCAGGGAAAGAAGACCCTGTTGAACAAAAATATAATTATTGTGCAACTCTGAAACAGCAGGCCATAAGATCATCTCACATGCATTCAAAGGTAACAATGCTGTGTGTGCAAACAACCCCCACAACTAACAATCAAAACAGAAAAGGAGCTACTGTGCTAGACATTGAGCAAGCCAACCTGCTGCAATGTCCATTGCAATGGCATGTTTGCATGGTAAAGTAAGCTGTCCTGTGCCAGGCAACACAGCCATAGGTTCAGGCAGAAACTCCATTCAAAAACCGATACCATGTTAGAATAAAATGTGTAGGTTCCCTATTGTGATGTTGAAACTTGGACTGATGATCCTGGAAATACTGAGACAAGGAATGAAAATCAACTACCACTCTTCTCCTTGAACACATTCAAGCCTACAGAGCCTTTTTGTATACTCCCAGTTAACATCTATAGTTCCTTCTTGGCATCCAGAGCTTTTGGGATCTGACTTCTTTAAGTAAGTGATTTACCTGCTAATAACAGACATCATTAGAAAGGGCAAGGAGCAGTTAACAAAATAGCACTACAATTGTCAGTCTAGGATGTCGTGCAGTAGAAACGTTGTTTGTCATTGATTACTCATGTTTCATATTTATGCTCATGCTTTCATAACTCAGAGACCTGCATGCTCCTGAGGGTTATGGTCTGAAGTACCATGGTATGAGACAGCAAAATTCATTCTCAATATGTGTTTATGTCACATTGCACTGGAGATACTACTAG
The DNA here is from genome assembly GCF_019279795.1 of Protopterus annectens. Taxonomy (NCBI): domain Eukaryota; kingdom Metazoa; phylum Chordata; order Ceratodontiformes; family Protopteridae; genus Protopterus; species Protopterus annectens. The sequence continues at coordinate 101,642,390 of NC_056736.1, forward strand.
TTGTTTGTTAGCAATTATGAAATTAAGAAATATTTCCATATGCAATTAGAACTTTTAAAAAAAGCTATTTATTTCTAAACTGTTGTATGGCATCAGGTGAAACATTAGATGCTGTTATACATATATTATAAACACTTCAGAATATAATATATTTGCTAAACTTGAAGAAAGCAAAACAAGATAAAGAAAACCAAAAACATCAATTTCTTATTAGGAATATTAAAAGACATTCTCCAGTAAATAAACTACATTCTAATAGACAGCAAATGTTGGAGGTGCGATGAGGAAGAAAGAGGTAATTGGGAACATGGGAGAGTGTAATGAGTTGGTATACTTGAAAGATTCCCTGCAGATTTCTTTGCTCTGCCAGAGATACTGGGTGAGCAAAGGAAATGTGTTTTTTGCGTGAATGAGTGTGCCTCCTTTGAAGGTTGGGTGTTGGGCTGGCAACCCGGCACCGTAAAAATCCACTGCCAGTCATTAGCAGACTGGAGTTTCACTGTGGCAACCCCTAACCGGGAAAAGCCGAAAGAAGACATACTGATACAGAAGTAGCAAATGAATTTGTTTAACCACAAAAAAGGAAAGCTATAAATAAAAATAGCCCTTTATTAATATGCTTACGTTAAGTTCATTTACCTGTCATGTAATATAGAATTCCAAGAAGTTATCTTTTCTCTGACTTCTGGACTTGCCTGTATATTTTTTTGGAAGAAGTGAAGTAGCTGTCACTCTGTAAAAGTGTAATAGCTGCTGTCTTTCCTGAAGCCAACTAATAGATCTTTTCATGGGTAACTGCTCTGGTTCTCTCTCCTTTCTCTCTGAATGCAAGAAACTGCTACTGCTCCAACCCCCTTTTAAACAAAGTAGTTCTCTGGACCTTTACAGACACAGACCCAACAGGGAGGGATGTCATCTGAATTAGTGACAGACTCATGGCAGTCATACTCCAGTCTAAAGATAGGAAAGTACTCATAATTTCAGCCTGTGCCCCACAGCTGGGTTGTGATGGTAGGGTAAGAGGGTTTTCAGTCAGACGTTGCAAGACATCCTAGGTAAAATGGAATAAAATTAGTGTTTTGATAATGGAGGAATTAAAAGCTCATGTCAGCACAAGCAGAACAGAGTGTGAGGACTGTCTGGACCCATATGGATGGGTCAAATGGAACAAAGAAAGAGAGGTCATTCTAGATTTCTGTCTGGCAAATAGATTGACGGTAGACAACACACATTTCACTAAGACAGACAGCCGCAAGATCACATACAACCATGGTCAACATACAACCCCGGTAGCCTTCTTCCTAGTAAGGAAATGGCACTGGATAAAAATCAGAGATTGCAACGTCATCCTCTGTGAACCTGTAGGCCCCAGCATAAACCATTAACGAATACAATCAACTGCAGCCAACAGTCAGAGAAGGCTCTGACGTCAAAGGAGATTAGACTGAAGACCTGCAAATTGATTGGACGGAAAGCACTGGGTTTCAAGGAAACACTTAGGACTCTAATATAAAGAAAAACAAGCTGAGCCAGTCTCCACGGCTGATATAAATCCACTTTAATTGTAGACACAACGTTTTGTCTGTACAATTAAAGTGGATTTATATGAGCCGTGGTGACTGGCTCAGCCTGTTTGTCTTTATATCTGATTGGTTTGTGTGAGCCAGTTCTTCATCAGGTAGCTGCTGCCATTTTCCTTGCTGTTACTTAGGGCTCCACCACCTCAGGATGAAGAGAAAATAAGTTGACACCAAGAAGAAGGCAGTGTCTCAAAACAGCTAATTTCAAGACTATAGAACAATTATGCAATTGAGATCGTTTTGGAAATAAAGTATGTAAGGATAGCTGGTGGTGGAATAACGTCGAGGAAGCTATTAAAAGAAAGGAGGAGTGAAGGAAGAAGTTGGAGGTGTGAAACGTCCAGTTTAAGAAGTAGTACTGGTTGGGTAGCAGAGACGCTGAGAGAGTAGTCACAAAGGCAATGACCAAGACAATAGGGAAACTCTTACCAGTTTCTGAATAGTGACTCACCAGATGGCACAATGTGTAGGTTCCCTACTGACTCTATCAGGTTGCAAAACAACAACAGAAATATAAAAAGATAGTCTTAAGATGCTATACACAGGGTATTCCAGCACCAATCAACGCATCAGTCAAGAAGACACAGACAGAAGGAGGGATTCCATCTTCTGAATGAAGAATAATCCACAAAAGCTGTATTGCCTCATGCATGGCTTACAGTGAAAGAAGAAGAAGAATTCACCCTTGAATAGCAATGAAGAGCACTAAAAATAAAGTCATGAAAAGCAGCAGGCTTACATGAACTCATGTAGATATGATCAATATGCTGAGTGGCTTTGGGGAAAAGGGTACCCAACATGGTATACAGAGAAAGGTTTATTTCAGATGACTGGAGAATAGTTATTCAAGAATAAAGTGGACATTCACAATTGTGAGTTGTATAGCAGTATCAACCTTCTGTCAAACTGCATGAAACTGCTGGAGAGAATGATAAAAGAATAAGCAAAGTAGTAGAAAGTAAGATAGGAGATGAGGAGTTTGGAAGGTGACCCCTACCTGCTTACACAAGTACTTGAGATCTGAGATGATACCTTACAAGAATGAATTCAAGGTGTGGGCATTGTAGAAAAAGTATTCTGCCAGAGAAGAATGCAGTAGTTTCAAATACTAGAATGTATGCAGTGTCAGGAAAGTATTGTATCAAAAATGACAATTGATACTGTAAAGACATTGATGTTTGTAGGTCATCTTTATTGAATACTTCAGCAAATACCTGTCCTACATAAAAAATATTTTCCACAGCACATAGCGTATGGTGCTGCAAGATTACAAAGGCCGGATATAATTTTGCAAAGACAACAGGCTGAGCTGCTTGTGCATGCAAGCTTTGTAGCACAATGCCCCACTGAACTTGTCCTACTGAATAGCTATACATAACCTCAATGTCCTAAAGTCATACTGTCATTGTCAAACTGTATAGACGGAATGTATTCTTCAATTACTCTGCTATAGCTGGGGAGAGGGAATACAAACTAAATACAGTGATGGAATGGTTTGCTAACACAGAAGCTGACAGGTAAATTTGTGTTGAAATGTTCCAGGCAGTTAGGCTGTAAAAGCAGTACCACAGTAGAAAACATTCTTCAAGGGCATCCTTCACCACCTAGTTTGGATCTCTTCAATGACCATAAATTTCTTGTGAACAGGAATTAAATACAAAGCGTCTAAAAAGTCTGGCAGAAGAATTTGATTTCAACTGCATGCTTACAAAACTGAAACACAGCCTGCTCCAAAGGGTATCAAAAATGGGAAAGGCTGGGGAGCCCAACAAATTGCACATCGCTGTCTTGTAGACATCATATTACACTAACTTGACTTCCCTGTTTTGACTACTGATGTAAGGGAAACATTTTCTATGTATGCTTACAATACAAAAGGGAATAAAATAAACATGCCGAAGTACATCAAATTATTTCTCATGCTAAAATTTAATAAGAAAACCTAAAACTATGTGGTAGTTAGTGTATTATATTTTATTTCCTTCTCTACAAAATACTGCTGGTGTTTGTTGTTTCATTTGCCACTATTTTGTTTAGGCATTCAGATTCTTATTCTTTACCATAAATTGATTAACATATTTTTTAAAACAAAACATACATCTCTTGTCAATATTGGTGTTTTACTTGTTTGTTATTTATTAACATTTGTTTTTTTTTTTAAACAAAGTATACATCTCTTGCCAATATTGGTGTTTTACTTGTTCTTTATTACTGCCATAGAAAATGTTAATTTCATGAGAAATCTGAGAGAAAACAAATATAAACAAAACAGTCACCTTACCTTTTTATCACTGTTGATACATCTCATATTCATTAGGTTATGACATGAAATGTGCATGTGCATGAGATGAAAATAAAATGTGTTCCACTAGGCATCTTGGTAACCTCCAGTATCCCCCCATCTATACACCGATCATAATATGAGGCTAAAGCCTGTACAAACCCCATAGAAGCTTGTTGTTGTATGGTTTCCCATGCTGTCTGTAATTCCTCACCAATATTGTTGACCAAGGAATGAGTCCTAACCCGTAGTCCCCGAGGGCTGATGTTTTTGGACATGTAAGCTTTAAACAAATATAGGTGCCAAACATCGGCTCTTAAATTTTTCATGCTCCTTTATAACTGGTTGAACAAGTCCTGACAATCAGACTCGAGAGGTGCATGTTCATTCCCCCCAGCTTTAGCCTCATATTATGATCGGTGTATAGATGGGGAGATACTGGAGGTTACCAAGTTGTGTGAACAATCTAAAGAATTTGAGGGTCACAAGAATTACTCCATTTATTTACAACAGTTAGCCCAGGAACTTTCGGGTTTGGAAAACCAGCTTAAGGAGCATAAGTTACACAAATTCAATAGAGACCTTATGGATTATGACAAGGGTAGACCATTTGGTCCATACAAAAGTGTTACATTTTCTAAGGCTGGCCCCAAACCAAATAAAAAGAAACGCCCAAGGTCAATATTAAAGAAAACCAATTTTTCCTCTACAGGCACTTCAGGAGATGAGCCTTCTTCCTATACTGACTCTGAATTAGCACTAGGTATAACCTCACCTACACCAAAACAGATTAATACCAGTACGGATTTCCCTTTAAGAAAATCAGTCGCAGGGGGAGACGTAAACACAAGAAACATAACAAATGTGGAGACTTTACTTCAAATCCTGAGCAACAAGTAGAACATAATAATGTACTCAATATTTCATCTTATGCTCTTACCCCTGTACAAACTGACCTTCTTAATAAAGGCATACATTTTGTGCCAGCTTTCTTTATTGCTGAAAATGATTTTGTGTCAGACTTATACTCTTTTGGTAGAACATTGAACTTAAAACTATTTTTTTATAAAAATAATGATTCTTGTTCTATTGAACAGGCATTTCATTTTCAAAGATCGAACTTCATGCCACCCATGGATCCTGTAGTACAATTATTTTTACATAATGCTCTCAAAGATCTGCATACTTATCATGGTGAAATACAGAACAAACCTCATAACCTCTCAAAGATTCAACAAAGGGCACTGATGGAACTTAAGTCTAATACCAACATAGTCATTGTAACAGCAGACAAGGGGGGAGCCACTGTGTGTGATTCATATAATAATGAGGCCTTGCGACAACTCAACAACCATTTATATTATATGTCTATGCCATTGGACCTCACTTGTACAGTTAAACACCAGATAAATGATTTCATTCAAAATGCTGTGGATGAAGGGGTTGTATCCAATAACACTACGAAACACCTCATGATAAAAGATCACAAAAGGCAACATTTTTATCTGTTGCCTAAAATTCACAAATCTTTAACTAATCCTCTGAGTAGACCGATTGTTTCTGGTAGGGGATCGCTGACTGAACCACTGGCTGTTTTTTTGACTCAATATTTGAAACCTCTGCTGCCTCTAGTGAGATCTAGAATATGTGATACCACTGAATTTTTACAAATACTATCTGATGCTCAGGTAGAATCACATTGGTTCCTTTGTACATTGGATGTGGCCTCTCTATATACCAATATTCTCCATTGGGCTGGCCATTTGGCCATTGAGTATTGGTTGGGAGTTGCCAAATTATATCCCCCAGGATTTAATACTTTAATACTCATGTCTTGAACATGTCTTGACCAAAAATGTTTTTTACTACCAGGACAAATGCTTTCTGCAAACTAAGGGGATGGCGATGGGGGCATCTTTTGCCCCAATTTACACCCATTTATTTATGACCTATATAGAAGAATGTCTTATATATGATCCCCAACACAATCTGTTTTTGCCAGAAATGGACAGCTGGCGCCGATATCTGGATGACTGTTGGCTTATATGGAAGGCTGATTTGGAGTATTTACAGGAATTTGTTGACTACCTCAGTGGGATAAATGGGGTATTGAGTTCACCTGTACACAAGATCTTAACCACATTACTTTTTTGGATGTCTTAGTTACCAAGAATGTGGATGGCACTTTGAACACATAGGTGTTTCGTAAATTCCCTGAATATAACTCACTTCTACATGCGACCAGTCATCATCCGCCACATGTCATTCATAAAATACCAAAATCTCAATTCATGAGAGTGAAGCGCATTTGTTCTGGTAGTGACAAACATAATTATTATAAAGCTGATATGGTCAGGAGGTTTAAGGAACGTGGAAATAAACCCGGTGTAATCACTATAGCTTGCAGGGAAGTTAGTGGTATGGCCAGACAGGAACTGTTACAATACCAACATAAATCCACAAATGAGTCAGCCCCTATCAGAATGATCACTACATATGGACGCAATACCAGTATTTTTTGTGAGGTGATACAGGAAAATTGGAGCATCTTGTTGGCTGATGAGAAAATTAGGATTCTGATTGATGACCGGTGCTGATTTGCCTTTAGGAGAGGTAGGACCCTGGCGTCCCACTTCAATCACTGCAAGGTAGGTACCCAGGTAGCTGTTCCATTTCAACAATCTACACTTTTGGGTAATATACTGCAGGGATGTTTCAGTTGCGGTCATTGTGTTCATTGCAACAGGTTTAACCAAACAAAAACTTTTAGCAACCGCAATACTAGTCAAGTATATGATATAAATTTTTTTGCCAACTGCTCATCGGTTTGGGTAATATACCTTGCCACTTGTACATGCTCGGCTTTCTATATGGGCCAAACATTCAGGCCCATTAAATTTAGGATTAGTAAACACATGAGTGACATCAAACTCAAAAAGCAGACAAATGCATTATATAAGCAAGTTGTCAAACATCCCTCTGCAACTTTCAGATTTACAGTCATTGACATTATTAAGGGAGACAGAACAAATAAGAGTGGCACAACATATTAAACAATAAAGAAAAAAGATGGATTATTAAGTTGGGGGGGTCTAATTCCTCCAGGATTAAATGAATTGTTGTGAACAGCCAATGATTTTCTTGTTTCTATATGGGTGTGTGTGTATATAAGGAGTGTCTTGTTAATTCTATGGTTACACTGAGGAAGGCTTGAAACTAATGCCGAAACCGGTCTGTTTGTGATAACTTCATAACAAAAGTTACACTTTTTTACACCTTGGTGCTGGCTATTTTGTTTTTGGATGTGTGCGTAGCATGTCTGGGGAAGTTGGAAGAATTGGTTAGACTGCCCAGCTATTTGATGGTCCCTCCACTACCGTACATATGTATGTTTGCGGGGACATAGCCCCAGCAGATGTTGTCCTGTGCTTTGATTTGGTGGACCTGAACATGCACATTCTCATTTGTGAGCATTCTCTGTCCTAGAAAGTTCACAAACATGGTCCACTCTACTCTGACTGGAAGGAGTGCTTTGCTCACTGAGAATGGCTACTCATGCTTCAGATGTACTCTACATGAGCTTTGGTCTACATGTACATCTACTCATGCCATAGCATTATCAGCACTGCAGGGTGCTGTTCAGATGGTAGCAGTATAGAGCCACCCCCTTCCATATCAGACTTCCTCAGTGGAAATGGAGGTGTACTATGCACAAGAAGTGCATCGGTCATTATGTGTGACTACAAAGGGCACATAGTTCAGGCAAACTATATGTCCCTATGTTGCTTTTATGGCCCATGCAGTCACTCAGGTCATCACTCTGATCACATACTATCCAAATGAGCTATGCAATGCTTGTCTTGGTGACTACCTGTTCCAATATTATTGCAATAGGTAGACACACCTATCTTAGGAGATATATGGTTCCCATGGTGTGCTCTCCCAACAGCATACTGACCCCTGATGTCAGCTTGCGGATCTATAGAGCTTGCTGTAAGCAAGAGGAATCATGCTGCAGGTGAAGACAAAACTTGTTGGAGTAATGTGTTTATTGTTTCCTGTTCATGAATGTCATCCTGTCCTTGTCAGTTGGGTTGCACAGGCACTGAAACTGTGTCCATGTAAGTTGCATTTACCTGGACATTAACATACCAGATGAGAGTACTTTTATTCCATCCATTGGGGCTGCCAGGATTATATAGTTTGGAACAAGGCAGGAGTTGGAAGATGTGGTATAAAATTTGCTGGACTGCTGATTGAAAGCTTGCATTGGCTACCTGGAAAGAGTTTGCATGTGTCTTCATTGACGTACTAAAACATACACACCTGGATATTCAGAAAAAGGTATACCACCACCTGCTTATCTTTGTACAAATTTCTATCACTATGCCATGGATGCTGGAATTGTCTGGACCCCAGAAATGTAGAGTGAGGAACTCCTTTGTCACTACCACTGTTGATTCTGTCATCATGCCACGTCCCATGGCCCTCTGCTGCTCTACCAGGAGGGCTGCTCAAGATCATGTGGCACTGACCATGTTAGTAGTCCATCATCTGACCTGATCAGTTTCTGTTTTGACCACTGATAGCATTTATGACAACAATTATGCACTGCCAGTAATGCTTATGGAAAGTCTAGTCAGGTATTTTGTGGATGATCATCTGTCATACATAGACAACAGAGCCTGAAACAGTCCCATTTTCTGCATGCAAAAACTTTATCTGCTTACAATGTTTTGCATGACTATCAATATGTAAGGGGATATTTACACAAATGTTATTCTGAGATCCCGAGAAAGGTGTGATGTGTACATGTCAAGTGCATTAACCAGACAGTGCAGGTACTTCTCACTACCTGGAATATGTTTTAGAACTCCACAGACAGTTATGTGGTGTTGTTGCTGCTGGCATCTGAAAGTCCATAGTCCCAAATATAGAGCTGCCATACAAACTCTGGAGGATGTCAACAGTGGGCAGTGGCAGATTTACACTCCCATTGTCCCCAACAGCATCTACTTGGGACTGTTCATTCCTGTAAGTAAAACATAAAAAAGGTTTATGATCTGGCAGTTAGCATAGGATTAAAGCTGTGAGCTGTTAACAAACTGCTTCCTGTAATCAGAGGTACAAGGTTAGATCCATTCTACCTCCATTTGCTATCTGTGTTACTCCGAGCAAGTCAATTAATGAGATAGTGTTCCCAGGTCCCCCTAAAAAAGGAACACTTTGTCCAGTGGACTTACCTTGTTAACAAATAGTATATTCCTGACATATAATGCCCTGTCACCCTATTCTCCAGCTTGTAATCTTAAATGTTGCACAGTCCATGGAGAAACATTCCCTTAATTATTTCCTCACTGAGACCAATCAGGTGTGTACTAAGAAGAATGTATCAGATGCATACACAAGGCACACATGATATTTGCCAATTTAGGCTTCCAACCCAGAAATAATCCAGTAACACCTGAAATGATTCAACAACACATGTAGTACATGTAGTTTGGGACAAGTTGGGTATGTAGGGATATAACCTGTAAGCACTAAATGTCTGCATGGTTGCTGCAGAAGGTTCCACAGTATATACAGTAAACAATGTTTCAATGTTCCTTAACCCCCACCCCCTCCAGCAAAAATACACAATCCACGGTAGAATACTCACAGTATCTTAGACATATCTGTTAGCATTTTGGCATGTGGATGGTGCCAAGTGTCACATCGGTTATTATGTATATCATAAATCCCCTCCTGAAAGCACTATAATGCAAGCACTAGTGCAGGAGCTTATGTCATAATTTATACACAATATGAAATGTAAGAAAATTGTTATATCATTAGGTATTAATTACAACACTTGCTCCATGGTTCACTGGTATGCATAGACTCTAGCAACATGAAGAACACTAGATGAAGTTTGTGGTAGGCTGTAACCCATTTAAGCCCACCTCATTTATTCTGCCATGGCAGTAGACCTTCAGTCCCAAGTACATTGACATCATAGCTATATTTTGAAAAAACTGCATGAACAAAATACCCCAGTAGTTATATATCAAGGATATCACAAAACACCACAAAAATACATGAGAAACAATTGACGGCAACACAATTTCCCACACAGTTATCTTTCAGAGACCATACCTGATTGTACAAATCCTTCTCAGCAATTTTCTCCAATACTCAGTTTGTTATTGTGATCCAGTCTTTCACTGAATGATAAGGATCATGGAGGATGAGGGAGCTTATATTGCACAGTTTTGAAGCTTCTAGCCAAGCTGTTATGCTAATGAGGCACAATGTAATGAATGCTCCTGAATAACACATTTTTCTTATTGCAGCATTAACCAATGACTTGCTAAGAGATTTGTTCACCTATGTGCACTCACATGAGCACATGCCACATGCTATGAGTATACGTGGACAGGTCATTGACCCAATGAGGATGTAGGGAAACGTATTTCCCTTCTGTAGCCTACAGAGAATTTAAAGAACAAACCCTGAAGCACCATGTAACTTGTATACATTTTCATGCCAGTGTCCACACCTGACACCATCACACTGCACCATATTTTCCTGAGCTAAGCAGTGATGGCATTGTGAGTGGTCAAGCTAACTAGCTGCCTGATATTGTGCTTTATGTGCTAACAAAATAAACATGTCTGACAATGAAAGGGCTATAATAGTTCTCTGGAATGTAACTTGGTGAGTGGCCATGGATTAAAAGGGCACTGATTTTGGCAGAACCCCCAGGTTTTGCAGCAAGGAAAGCAAGATCTTCCTAATCCTGCTGCATAGAAATTACTAGGAGTCCCTGGCTGGGGATTCCTATGGGGGGTCTTAGTATAAAGTGAATTCCTGTCACAGTCTTTACAGGCTGGCTTCTTACGCCACTTGTATGCTTTTCAAAGGGTTGGCACCACAAGAGCAATCTGAAAAGGTGTTATGTTGAACTCATTAGATGTGAGACAAAAAATAAAACAAAGACACCTGAGATATAGTGCAAGTAGCTGTAAAATCTCTAGTGTCCTGTTATTTTATATTTTAAGCAATTCTGATTGTACTGGACATTAAATTAAGGAGATCTGTATTACTTTACCTTGTTTTGCAGCTCAGGCAGAGATCATGGAGAACTCCCTCTTATTACAGTAATGGAGCAGCTTTCAAAGTGAAGGGGTACATTTCCTTTATTATATTGTTATCTAGTATTCCTTAATATTACTGCCACTCATGTCTGCACACAGAGTGTGTATCTGTAGGGTCTATATTATAACATCGAAGTTCTCTAACATCAAATGTTATAATATCGAACCCGTAATGTCGAACGCTGAAAACAGCGAAGGTGCAGGACACCGAATTCTTTTCCAGGGAAAGAATTTGGTGGGCCATTGCTGTGGCTTCACTGTTTTCAGCATTCGATATGTTGGACGATTACGGGTCGGGTTCAGGTAAGTGTGCGATTGTGTGTAGGTTAGGGTTAGGGGGTGGGTTAGGTGAGTTAGGGTTAGGGAGTGGGTCAGGTAAGTGTGCGGTTTTGTGGACGTTAGTGTTAGGGCATGGGTCAGGTAAGTGTGTGATTGTGTGTAGGTTAGGGTTGGGGGCGGGTTAGGTGAGTTAGGGTTAGGGCGCAGGTCAGGTAAATGTGCGGTTGTGTGTAGGTAGGGGTTAGGGGGTGGGTTAGTTGAGTTAGGGTTAGGGCGCGGGTGAGGTGAGTGTGCGATAGTGACGGACCTTAGGGTTAGGGTCGGGTTAAGAAAAATGGATAGCTAGTAGTGTATGTAAAGCTCTGCTTAGGTTTAGGTGTAGGATTTTAAGTGTATGTGTGTGGATTGCTGTTTTTTGTGTGTGTTTGTGTTGTGTGTATGTTTCTCGGAATAGCGATTTATTTTCCCTGGGAAAAAAATCGCTATTCTGGCTGTTCGATGTTTGCGGATTTCGGTGTTTAGAGTTCGATATTGTTGTGTTTGTTAGAGAACTTTGATGTTATAATATAGACCCATAGCTGTAGAGATAATATTATTTTGTTATAGTGCTCCATCTTATGCATTACCATTGAAATAACATTTATATTCATCAGGTCACAGTATGTACTGTTGGGATATATTATGCAGAGTTAGGACTCACAGTTGTCATATTTTTTATAGGCATGAGTATGTATCATTTGTTAGCACAGGGAAAGAGAGGTTTTGCAGTTTCAAATATTTTGCTTTGCACACCCACAAATAGGACACATGATATGATCATAGGTTACACAGATATGTGGTCCTACTGAGATGATCTCATCTGTCCTACTACAATGCATCTTTTGGTTAGTGACATGATGAGTGGTCTTGCATGCATGACCTGTGCATACTGTCTAAATCAGGATATGTATATTGTTGAGGGGAACTACTGGTTGTCTGAGGGAGGAGAAAGATATTTGGGTGTTTGCCACAACTGAGAGGCTAATTAGTAATGTGGTTTGGGGGATGTGTCATTTGTTAGGAGAAGGGTTGTGTTGGGGTTCTGTACTGAGCAATGAATGTGTAGTCATTCACACCATTTTCCCCATGCTTCCCTCCATCAAATATAATGGCTGGAAATTCTTTCCCCTGAGATACCCAATTTTCTCTTGCTGCAATCATGTTCTGTGTGCTGCTGAATATGGTTTCCATGTGCATTGCTTGTAAAGGGTCTACTGGGCTAGATATCTGCACATTAGTCAGGATACATGCATGCAACAGTCCCATGCCAGCTCTGCATCACCCACACCTGCACACATAATCACAGCAGCGAGGGGATTGTGAGACTGCATTGGGATAATGCATTTAGGTAGAGCTATGTGAAGCATCCTGTTCGCATTTCTATTGCCTCTGTAGTATACATCTGTATAGTAATCTAACTGATCATATCTCACATAAATAATAGTAATGTCTTTAGGGGTGGCCACAGTAGTGCCAACGAGGTTCTCCAGTTTGATTTTTGGTTGGAGCACCTTCTGTGCAGAGTTTGCATGTCATCCCTAAGGTTGTGTGGGTGTGCTCCAGTTTCCTCCCACATCCCAAAGACATGCGGTAGGTGTATTGGGCATTCTAAATTGGTCCTAGGTGTGCATGTGTGTGCCTTCTGTGGAAGGTCGGGTGCCAGGCTGGCAACTCAACACCATAAGACTCCACTGCCAATCATTCTGTGGACCATTGTTCTGCTGTGGCAACCCCTAACTGGAAAAGCCAAAAGGAGAAGAAGAACAGTAATGTCTTTCTTTGTTCCCTGTCTTTGTTGCTATCCTGCTTGTTAACATTTCATTGAAATTTGTTGTTTTATATCTATACATTTATGCTTCCATTTGCACAGCATCTGCCAATGCTGTGCCAGTGGGGTAGCCCAAGTCCCCACCCCCATCAGATCCAGCCTTTGTTTGCCGATATTCCATCTAGTGCCAGACCTGCCTCCCTGCTGAGTGCAGTGGCTGGCAGCTTGGCTGCTTAACCTGTAGCCTCTGGCACTCAGCAACCAGAGGAGAGTGTTATTGTTCCATCCACTGTCAGTTATAAGGATCCATAGTAAATCATGAGGTGAGAGTTGCTGAACTGGTAGCTGAAAGGGCTCCCTATTGAAATGTCAGCACTCATAATGTTGAGTACCAACAAGTGAAAAAGCCCTACATCACAAGGGACCTCCTTTCCAGAGATAAATTTCTATTAAGCACTACTAAAGCAAATAATTAATTGGGGGATTACCTATATGCTGTTACATCTCCAAATTCTAGAACACCATCCCTACACAAATAACAATGACCGACAGACTCCCAAGCTCTAAAATCCATCTCAAACAATGCCTTACCCAATCCTGGTCCTGCTTATTTTCATCAGCAGGTTGAGACTTCTAGTGAAAGAACAAACTTCTTATTGCTTATCACTACCTTTTGTCCTCCTCTGCTTGAATCATTTCTCTCCTGGCAACTTCTCCTCCTGCACTTGAATCAATACACCCCTCTTCACCCACCTACTAAACAACACTTCTCATCTTTCTCTTTTATTAGCTGCCCATATCCACTGCTCTTCCACTTTCATGCATTCCCTGTATACCTAAGTTATAAACCTTCTAGAAATACCAGCTTGGAAAAGGTAGCCTAAATAGAATTAATGCTATACCATGCTCTCTCAGTCATATAATGTTGCCACTATCGTCCTATACACTACTAGTATTTCCCCTCCTCTCCTACATAACTTTACAGGTTAATTCATTATTTCTCCCGAACTCTTTACAAACCAGTAAAATACTAAAATCTCCATTCCTTCATAATTTTATAACCAACTTCATTACATATCTTGAGCTCCTTGCAAACCTTTCTTTACTGAAATGTACGAAGACTAAATTTCTTTGCAACATTTTCCCTTCTGCAGTATCAATCCATTTACTTCCTGCAATATTTTAGGGCTACAAGAACTATATAGATGTTAATACTTTACTGTATATACTTGTCTTGTAAATATGTTTGTTGTTTTTCTGAGAACTGTCTGAAATTCACTTGTTAATATAAATGTACTGTGATGGAAATATTCTTCCTAGGCCTCCACTGAAAATGGGCTGTGCCCCATTGGACAAATGGTCAACAAAGACAAATACATGAATAAAATAAATTGCTTTCTATCACTATTTGATATCATATTTTTTCTACACTGTATTTGTTTCTGATGTTTTGTTACAGCATTTTTGCCATGCATACAGTGTTTCATTGAGACAAGTCAGTGAGTAGGGGAAGGAAGAGTAACATTAATATTAAAATCTGTGAATGCAACACAAACTATCTCAGCCCAAGTAACACCTATTAGAGAACGGGCTTACTGTACATCAGTTCCCTGATTGGAAAATGAGCCTTCCTCAGCAGGGTATTAATGTACAAGTAATGCCCAGTGAAATATCAGTCTGCTGCTTCACGGCAGCTTATCAAGCCGTCATGGAGCTCAGACTGAGCAAAACAGAATGACCATCATTATTTTATGCTTGCTAAGCAGCGCTTTTGCTGTTTAGCAAGTGTAAAATAAAATAAAAGTAAAATAAAAAAATGTGTGTATGTGTTTGTGTGTGAAAGTATATGCCTGTATGAGTGTGAGAGACAGATTGGTTAGGCTGCTACTTTACACTGGTTAAGCAGCGCTTCTGTTGTTTAGCGCATGCAAAATAAAAAGTGTGTGTGTGTGTGTGTGTGTGTGTGTGTGTGTGTGTGTGTGTGTGTGTGTGTGTGTGTGTGTGTGTGTGTGTGTAAAGTAAGAGAGAGAGAAATGATTGTGTGTATTTGTGTTTATGTTGCTGTCTGCTTGTGTGAGTGAATGCGTGCATGAAAACAGAAGAGAATTTGTGTGTGTGTGTGTGTGTGTGTGTGTGTGTGTGTGTGTGTGTGTGTGTGTGTGTGTGTGTGTGAGGTGAAAGAGAGAAACTGAAGAGGGAGAGCGATTGATCATACCTCTCGGCATACCTCTCAATCACTTAGTGCAAAAAATCTGGACAAAGCCCAAAAATTGGAGGTGGGATCAAAGGCCTAAAAATAGAGACAGATATTAAATATTGCTCTTAAAGAATTAGCAAGTTGCTAGAGTAAGAGGAATTGTTTCAACATACATTTTCTGAAGGATTTGAAGTCTGAAACTCAAATGTATGCTATTTTTAGTGACTTTAATCCTCATATCATGCCAGTAAATTGCCAAAAACACCCAACTTTTATGAAGAACAGATCAAAAATAAGAGCCAAAAATCTGGACATTCTGCAAAAATCTGGACAGTTGACAGATATGCCTCTCAGCACAAATACTGGGGAAACAAAGGGCTGAAAATAGGGACGGATTTTAAATATTGCTCTTATAAACTTAGAAAGTTGCTAGAATAACAGAGTTTTCATTAGCATGCTTTTTCTTTCTGAAGCAGAGATGTGTGTGTGTGAGACTGTGTGAGATGACTACTGGCAGCACCAGTAAAGAGGTTTACAAACCTCTGCAAATTTCAGCTGAAGAAATCTGGATAAAGCCTAAAGTAAAGAGGGAACAAAGGCTGTAAAACAGAAACTTAATTATCACTCTTATAAAATTACAAAGCTGCTAAACTAAAGAAATCTGAACCTCAAATGTTTGGCATTATATACTAACTTCAGTTTCAAGTGACTGTCAACCAAACAATTTAGGAGTAAGGGACCAAAAAAATAAGGTAAATAACCTGGTTATTTTAAAAATATTATATTTTGGCTCAGGTGTAAAATGCTTCCTCCAATACCATTAACATATACTACAACAATTTTGAAACATTAGGTGGAGGAACTATTTTACATTAGAAATATACTAAAAAATATATATAGTGATAAAAAACATATATAAGTAACTAAAACACAACAATTTTACAAACAGCCCATTTTCTAAGTGCAATAATGCCCTCCAGGGTGTGTGTTAATGTGTAATTAATGCCCTTCCAGGGGTATAAGGCACTCCATTTCCAGTGTCAGGCCTTATAACACCCTGGTCAGGCATTAATTACGCATTAACACACACCCTATTGGGCATTATTGCTTGCTTAATCACAGGGGTCAGATATTTCCCACTTCAACACTGAACCAAAGTTGTTACTTTGAAAAGGACAATTAAAGATCAAGTGCAGATGGCCAGTCGAAATGAAGTTTTAAAATGTTAGTTTTGGCTATTTTGTAAGCTTACCTTCAGCACAATGATTTTCCTTGAGTCTGGACCTCCCCTGTTTTCTGTTTTGTCTCAAAAAATAAATTAGAAATCTTCCCAGGTAAATAAGGTTATTCCTGACACTGGGCAACCACCAAACAGGAAGTCGCAGTTGTGCATGCCACACTGATATCAGTGAGTGGTGTCGAGTAAAGGGAAAGAGGAAGCGTTATTATTATCTACGTATTCCTCAGTCCTGTCAGGCTTTTTTTATTAGTAAACCAGTCCTGGCAGTGTTACTATGTACAGAAGTAGAATAAATGATTTAACCCCACTAGCTGACACTATTTACTGGTTCTGAAGAAGAAGGCAAACTGAGCACAAATGGCTATGATATGGGGATCTCGGAAGTGCATTTATTGTATGTAGACTATGTCTATTCCAGTAAGGCTGCTGCTAATCTTGCTGCTATCCTGCCAAATGATACTGTTTGCTTTTTATTTTTAATTATTTTATGTTTAATAACATTTCTAAACATCTATTAGGCTATCTGTAAGTATGATTGTCAATGTTGTGGCTGAAACAGAAAGAAGTATGCTTTCTTACTCAAGAGTCACAAATCCAACTCGACACATTCACATAGGTTCATAGGTTCATAGATTAGTACTACGCTAACTGCCCTTGTGAGCCATTTTAAGCCTAGCCAATTATCCCTTGTGAGACTCAAACCCTGCACCTTGTGCTTGCAAGGCAAGCACCTTAACCATTAGGCCACCCTCCCAACCCTATGTTTGTGATGAGTAACATGGAAGGCAGTAGTTTTCTTTCCATTCCACAAGGATCATTTGGGTACAATTTGGAGTTTACTGCAATTGGAACACCCGCAGAGCACATCAATAACAAAAAGAAGGCTCAGTAAAGGTCAATGTTCCAATTGCACTTCATCTTTAACTCACCTGCATTTTCAAGTCTGTCATTCAAACATTCCTTAAATTGCTGTAGCAGAAATGATCACTCATGAAAATCGAAGGAAGTGAAGTAATTCAAAATGGAAATTGATGCTGACAGTCAAAACCAGGCAGTCACAGTACTGTTGTAAACTCTTGAAAGATAAAACTCACAGTAAATGATCCACACGTCTGTTCCTCTAAAATGATATCAGTAAGGTGAAAGCATTGACTGTAAAACAAAATCATGCTACCCACGGCAGCTTCGTTTTAGGACATTTTGGGGTATTACAAATTGAAAAATAGTAATAACCACTTACTGTGATATAGAGACATTTAATTCAGAAACTTTCTAGATATGCTGAAAAACATATATATTTTTGGTCTTTGTATGTGGTTCTCCTTCGAGATAGACATTATTTAGCCAAGGGACATCTGTAACCTTTTCTGAATCACTTTAAAAAGTTGTAGTATATAACCTGGCAAATTAACATTTATTTTTGTGTCATTTTAATGGTAAGGCAAATAAAGTGGACACAAATAACTTCACAATAAATTTAAAGTATTCTATGCAGTGGCACCTGCAACTTTATTTTATTTATTTATTTATTGACATTTGGAAAGTATAACTGGGCACAGGTGCCCTTTTCAGGGGGTGCCCAAGAAGAAAAGCTCCAAGGTATCATATCATGTGAAATCAATGTACTGTATTGACAATAACAAATTTTATAATTAGTTTTAGTGAATACATAGCATAATAATCAGTATAGTAAAAGTTGTATTGATATTCACTAACATTAATATACAGGCACTGTTCTTACAATTTGCTGACAGAGGAGTGGAGTATAAGGTAGGTAGGAGTAACTTAAGAAATGCATTAGAGTGAGGTATTAGATGGGATAAGCAAGTTTAAGTTTTAATTGAGCAGTAGCAATGGAATAGTAATTTGGTTGTGCTAGTTAGAAGTAAGTATAATAGTTTAAGAAGTACAATAAAGTGAAGTATTAGAATGGGATAAGCAGGCTAAGTGATTTAATATTTTAAAGGGAGGTATAAGAAGGTGATGAAGGATGTTAGGAGAAACTATGTCCTTGATGAGGAGCAGGGACAAAGCCAGGAGGCAGAAAGGAAGTCTTTTAGTAATGGTTTGGAAAGATCAAGGTGTCAGCTGTGATAGATATAGGAATCTTATTCCAAGTTCTAGATACATTATTGGAATAGAAACTAACCCCAGAAGCCTTTTGTGATTTGTAGATGGTAAACAGTTGTTTACTATTTGACTGAAGTGGATAGTTTGGGGGATAGTAGTGGTGTTTGGGGCTAATTGCTGGACAGGCAAATGGGGTATGGAAGATTTTGTAGGTTAAGATGAGCTGGATATAATTTAGGTGGTGCGAAAGCTTAAGCCAGTAAAGGTTTATTTATTTTTAGACAGTAGATCTGTCAAGATTTGTTGCAAGTGAATCTGGTGACTTTGCTAGAGCATTGTTCAGGTTTAGAACAAAGTGAAGCTTGTTTGTTGGTCATAATAGAGGTCGTTGTAGAAGAGAGGGCAAGACGTAAGTGGTGTCTAGAGTTATCTTGGCAGAGTTTGTAAGGACTTTCTTTACTCTATGAAAGGAAACTAGCTTTTGAAGGGTTTTCTTGCTTTTGCCGTGGATATATAAATCAAACTTAAGACTGTTGTCAATTGCCATGCCAGGCAGTTTTGTATATGAGGTGACTTCAGCCATCATATTATTTAAGGAAGAAATTTTAGCTTGTTTTTTCATGAAAATAGATTTTGGAAAATAGTACAGTAATTTAGTTGTTTGGGTATCCTATATTCAGCTTTCAACAAGAGTCAAAGTCTTCTTCAGTACTTCACTGAAGATATATGAGGTTGCTTGAAATGCATATTAGGCAGAATCATCAGCATACCATATGAGGGAAGCTTGCTAAGCAGACTAAATTGTTAGTGAATATATTGAAAAGTAGAGGGCAAAGATTGGAGCTTTGTGGCACACCAGTATTAACAAGAAAAAAGAAAGAAAAGTTGGAGAGCCATTTACAGAGTGGAGTCTATTGGTTAAGTAGTTGTTAAACCATAGTACTGAGGGTTGTGATAGCTGGAGGAAAAAACAGTTGACAGAGGAGTTTTTGGTGAGAGACTAGATCAGTATCTTTAGAGAAGTCATAGTATCTGTGGAGGTTAATGAAGGTATCATAGTACAGTGGGCAGATCAAAAAACATGCTGTGTGAGGGCCAGGAGCTGCTTGTGAATACACTTCTCCAGAAGTTTTGGCAAAGGGGATAATATGGCAATAGGCATGAAATTGGTCATATCAATTGAAGTTCCTCATTTATGAAGGAGGAGGATGAACTGTTTTCCATAGAGAAGGAATGTATGATTCCTTGTTACATCTATTAATTAGAGCAGACACGAGAGAGGCTATGGAACTGGCACCCAGCTTAACTTATTTTGATAGGGGATTATCTGCTGAAGGAGAACAGGGTTTCAATTTAATGTGCCGGGATTTGATGAAGGAGGTCTGGATGGATTTTATGGTGAAACATGGGATGTTTGCTACCTGAGGAAAGACTATGTCAGGATTTGTTAAGTGGAAAATATTTTGTAATGACTTTCATTTTTTTCTATAAAATGTGTGTCAAATTAAACAGATATTTCAAAGGGAGCGTTATTTGGGCAGGGTTATAAAATATAGTTGTTCCAGGATGGAGTATATTAGTAATAGAATACCAGACTTTTTTAGGGTTTGAACACTAATTTAGTTAAGAGTTATTGTAGTAATTTTTTGTCTGCATTAATCTGTCTTTTAGTACAGTTACATAAGTGCTTTAGGTTTTCTGGAGATCTATGTTTGAATCATTCTTTCCAAGCCCTATCTCTTTCATTCATTAGGTGCATGCTTTGACTGGATAACCAAGGAATCTGGTTATTCTTCACTGATTGTGTAGTACTTAGAGCCAGACTGTTGAGAGTTTTCAAGAAAAGTATTTTAAATTTGTGAATAGCTTTGCTGAGTGGAATATTTTTCAAGACAGTCCAGTTAAAAGAGCATAGGAGTCTATTAAATGTATCAGGGTAAAAATTAGTAAGATTATGTTAAGTTCTAAGAAAGTATTGTTTGACAAAATAGGTACTGGTTCTGTTTGTATATACAGGGAGGTGGTCACTGATGGAATCAGCGAGGGTGCCACTGGAAACATGCTTAATGGAATCAGACACCAATATCCAGTCAAGAACTGAGCTACAGTTTTTGAGATAGTTATAACGTGTCGGGGAGGAAATGAGTTTAGTCAATCCAAATAGGTTGAAGCTAGTCGATAGGTATTTTGCCAATCAAAATTAACATCACCTATGATTATCTTTTCATTAGACATTATATGGGAGATCCAATTTAGGATGTTTTCCAGGGTTGTAGCATTATTGCCCGGGGGAATGTAGAGTGTTATAATATATAGCTGTTTATTATTTATTTATTTATTTATTTATTTGGCATTTGTTAACCGGGATGGTCCATCTGGGCATATTCCTTTTTCTGTGTAGGCCCAGTGAGAAAATCTCCACTTAAATCAATAAGAATAAAATGTTACAGTACATGAAAAATATTTACAAAAATATGACAGTATAACATTAGTAAGAATAAAATGTTACATTACCTACAAATATTTACAAGAATATGACAATATAAGTAGTAAAAGTAAGAATATATTAAGTTGAAGATGAGAGATAAGGAGTTCAGCATTATGGAATGTGGGAATACGTTTATTATAGGATAGGATTAAACTACTCTACCTTATTTTTGTTGAGTTCGATAAGCCCTGATGATATTATAACCAGGAAGTAATATTTCAAAGTCAGGTATTTGGGATTTTAACCATGTTTGATTTATGGCAGAAATATCTGGTTTATTGTGGGAGATCCAGGCATGGAGTTCTAAAATTTTAATATAGATATTATGTGCATTTAAGGAGATGAATTTAAACTGTATGAGTTAGTCTGAGGTAGGTGGGCTGGGTTTTGATGGTTTTAGCAATGGTGACATGGTCCATCAATGTTTATGACCATTTTTTTATTTTCTTGAATAAACCAGACATTTTTCTAGTAAATCTTATGTCTGATTTCCTTTTCCTAAATTTATATTCATTCTTAATTCATTTGCTTTCTGATGTTCAATTCTATCAGTAATAGCTTTCAAGAATCATTTAAACAATATTGTGTTCATATAAATTATTTCCATTTGCATGACTATTGCTTTTGAACATCTGGGCTTTGTTTTGTTTATCTTTACTCCGTATAATATTTTTAAAAGTAAATATTTTGAAGATTTAATATTATCAACTATTTTTACACATTTTATGGTACGTCACTTATATATTTCTGTCTCTCTGTCTCTCTTCTTTCTTCATAGAGTACTGCCGCAGTTTAACACTAATGCAGTCAACATTTGCAGTGACCAGTGTTTACTTCACCAGCTGTGATTCATGAAATATATTGCCTCCTGTGCTAGTTGAGCAATGATACAGTGCCTAATAGCAAAATGGTGATATAAAGTGATTCAGAGATACAATAAAGCTGCAAGATGCAACATCTCATTAGCAGTTCATTATCATTTCTCCAAAGAGAACATTGCAAAGTTAGTAGTAGTAATGTTATCATTTTCCCAATCAACTTATGCAAAACTGAACAGAAACACACACACACACACACAAACACTCACACACACACACACACACACACACACACACTCACACACACACACACACACACACACACATACACACACACACTCTGGTTTGTAGTATTTATATAGTAAGGTACTAAAAGTCCCACTCCCGCTTTATGAATGAATGAATGGTTTTATATCATTAAAAGTAGTACACATTTTTTTTACTCTCCAAATAGTACAGTAGAGCTATGTTTGGAATGTCTCTACCATACTATACCAGACTAGACATGCTCATGGACAACAGCATGTGCATGCAGCTTTGAGAGTGGTGGCAGGCTGTTCAAATGATCTGCGAGCGGGAACTGGCTGCTCAAATCAACTCCAGCACTTGAGAGGAAACATGTTATATTATTTTCTGGCTGCTGCACTACTTGTGAGTAGGACATCTTGACTAGGTACTGCAGAGCGAACGGAAAGAATTGGATCCATTCTTAGCTGCACTTAAATTCCAGGATGATGCATATACCTCTCAATCTCCTATTGCACACACTCTGGGCAAGTCTTGACAACATGCAGGTGAAACTGGGACATATTTTGACTACTGCCCTCCTAAACCTTTGCTCGTCCACAGTAGTGTTTGCTAGTCCTCTCCTGTAACGGCTACCTTCCCGGCAGACTACCCGCCATTGAAGCTCCTCAAGTTTGAGTGGAATACCAGTTCCTTCACGGAACTCTATACAACACCTTCACTAAGGATTGCTGCATGTATGTACTTTATATTGCTGCTTACTAATCTTTATTGTATCACTTTTTGGTGACATATTGTCCTAGGATAGGGCTCTGCCTCGTGTCTGCCAGCAGCTTGTCACAGTCCTAACTTTCTTATTTTACTCCCGCTTACCTTTTCACCCATGCCCGTTTTTCTATTACCTTTGTATCATTTGGGAAGTAGCCACTAGATGGCAGTATATGTCTTTTTTCCTTGCCTATTTGGAATTCCCCTGCATAGAGAAACAATCCAATCCAATTTCTTGTAAATACCCCATGCAGTGCTACCTTTCCCTCCCTGAGGATTTCTCCTTACCTATGCTTTTCCACACCTATTAAAACAAAATCTATAAAGGAACATGTATCCCTAACTCAGCTCTCATGTCCTACAAATAGTTTAAGGTAAGATGCCTGTTTAGACCCTCCTGCCCTCCCAACATTGACCCCTGTATTTCTGGTAATTCTTACAATTCCCCAATAGTTTTAGCCAGATCTGAGTACACTCTTTAAATTCCATCTAAGTCTCTCTCTTCTACCTCATATACATCCTACTATTTCCCTCTCCCTCTAGGACAGCTTACCTGACCCTGGGAGTGATCCCAAATGAGCTGATTGTTTTTTTCTTCTGGCTTTTCTTCTCTTTTGTTCTACCCACTCTGTTCGCCCTGCAGGCTCACTTCGCTCCCCTACCCTACCCCCAATTCACACCCACCCCCAGTGGTCCTAAACTTATAGCACAATAACCCAACCCCCTACTACATCCACCAATAACCATATCCTTTGATTAAGACATCAAATAAATCCCACCCACTCATTAATACTTCAATCTGTTCCTCTTTTAAACAACTCCCTCTATTACAGCAACTCCACCCTATTAACTCCCTATCTTCATACCTATATATTACCTGCCTCTTAGAACACACCTTGCTTGCTATGTATAATCCAAACATTTCTAAATATATCACCCTACTATCCTCCTTCCTACTTCTAAACGCTCTTCTCATTTCTTACTCCCTCACCTTCTATGAAAACAAAAAGTTAATTGAATCTAAACTAACACTAAAACAAACTACTCCTCACTTTGATTACACACCTCAACCACACAGCAATATAACTTCATCATCTTCCTACCTCATACATCATTTCCATAGATCAACACATATCAAGTTTTTCCAAAACAGGAAACCTTTTTCAATTTCTTCCAAACTTTCCAAATACTTACATAGTCACCAGCAGCTATTATTCCTTTATGGTGACATTCATCCTAATCCAGGCCCAAACAACTACCACCCTATTATCCCCTCAATAAACCAAGCTAATTCTATAAATCCTACCACCAATCCAAATTCTCTCCAGATAGCCCACCTAAATATTTGCAGCCTGAATAATAAAATAACCCAACTGCATGCCCTTCTTGACCTATATCCCTTCTATAGCTTATGCCTAACTGAAACCTGGCTAAAAGCAGAAACCAAGGATAATGACATATTACCACCAGGATATAACATCATTAGACTTGACCATCACATCAAAAAGGGTGGAGGTGCAGCTATACTTTACAAAACTGAATTACTCGTTACCCTACTAGATACCAAACCACCCTCACAAAGTAATAGTGAAATCTTAATCACCAAACTACAAATTAATACAAATAAATCAGTTTATATAATTTGCTGTTACATCCCCCCAGGTAACAATGTTAATACCCTTGAAAACATACTGTGCTGGCTCTCAACCTCCTTCCCTCAGGAAACTATACTACTAGGAGACTTTAATATTGATTGAAATTGTTGTATTTCCCAAAATCCTACTTCTCACATAAACCTCTATGGCTTTAATCAAACCATTACCGTCCCCACTCGAATAAACAAAACCATCTCCAAACAGAGCACCCTGGACTGGATTCTAGTCAATAGCAACCCTATGACTTATATCACAGGCACACTACCTAATAATATCAGTGAACATCTAACCACTTTTATCACCAGACAAAAAGCCCTATCTCCAATAATACACAATTCAGAACTACCAGGAACAAAGCCAATTTCTACCAAACTAACTTCCAATTAGAACTCAAAGCTTGTAATTGGTCTCCCCTAAAATACTTACCTCTTGATTAAGCAGTTTTATACTTTAACAACAAATTCCTTCAACTTCACAACCACCATGCCCCCACTAGATTAATTAAAACCAAAGCAAATCATGCTCCTTGGCTAACCAAAGGGACCAAACAAAAAATGTTACTTAGAAATAGAACTTGGGACAAATGGCGTAGTACTAAAAACCCTTCTGACCACCAAACCTTTAAACAACTTAGAAATGAAACAAAGAAACTAATATTCCTTGATAAAAAAATTATTATTGGAAATTCCAACACACACAACGCCAAAACCCTCAGAAATTCTGGGCAGGTATCAACAAACTACTACATTCAGGTAATTCTAAAACACCTACTCCTTCTAACCTCACTCAGAAAACACCTAACCAAATTGCTGATACTTTCAACAAATTTTTCTCAGACACTGTTACTTCCCTAGCTTCAACCTTATCTCCTCAGTCCACACAAGTACCTTACTCCCTTAACAAAAATCCCCCCTCTTTCAAACTGCAACCAGTCTCGACAGATCTCATTTAGACCCTACTTGCAAAACATAAACCTTGTACCCCCTCAGCTGACCTCCTCCCAGCTAAGTACCTACAAATTGCAGCCAAAGTACTTGCCTTTCTTGTCTCCATTTTAATTAATTGAACCATAACTGAAGGCTTTATCCCAACATTCTGGAAAGTCTCTCATATCATTCCACTTCATAAGGGAGGTAACGCTAATGAGCTCTCCAACTTCCGTCCCATAGCCTTACTTTCTCCATAAGCTAAAATCATGGAAAGATGTGTACATCGGCAATTACTTGACTATCTTCTCCAAAACAATCTCCTAGCAGACTGCCAACACGATTTTAGACCTTATCACAGCACTACTAATGCACTCTTGTCATTCACTGACCATATTAATAAAAATCGGAATAACAACTTACTGTCCTCAGCTCTATTCTTAGACCTCTCTAAGGACTTTGATATGGTCAACCATACTCTCTTACTAAACATCCTTAAATCTTTTGCTTTGGACACTCAGGCTATCCAGTGGTTTAACTCCTACTTAGAAAATAGACAGCAAGCAGTTTTTTGGGAAAATCACATATCATCTCTTCTTCCCATCAAAATAGGAGTGCCACAAGGCTCAATACTGGGACCTTTCCTCTTTTCTATTTTTATTAACAACGTAAATAAGTCCCTTCTACAATCCATCTGTATTCAATATGCCGATGACTCAACACTGATATGTTCAGCAGCCTCCCCAGTAGAGCTTCAGACTACTACACAAAAAGTCTTCACAGCAGCCGAAAACTGGTTCTATCAATATTGCCTCTTACTGAATCCCAAAAAGACTAAATTATTACTTTTCACACCTTCACAGAAGTCATCTTCTTTTACCTTCAATATAACTTCTAACAATGGCACAATAATATCCCCTGACTCTACTACCAAACTTCTAGGTGTTACAATAGACCACAATCTCAACTTTGATTCACATATTAACTTAACCATCAAGTCAGTCAATAGAAAACTTGGATCCCTCTATAGGCTTAAACCCTTCCTTACTGCCTCAGCCAGAAGTACTATCGCACAAACACACCTACTCTCTACCCTTCTTTATGCCTCACCAATTTTTACAAACTTATCTAAATCTAATTTCAATAAACCAGCAGCATCATATAACAATATAGCCAGATTTACGACAGGAGCCCCTTTTCACACCCATCATTGCTCTAATCTTAAACAACTAGGCTGGCTGGAATTACAAAATCCAATAAGGCTACAGCAACTAACTATCACCCACAAAATCTTCTATCAGCCTTCTAATACCACAATACTTAGTACCCTTATTACTCCTTATAAAAACCACTCTTCTTTGCGCTCTGCCACCAAGCTACTAGCTGTCTCCTATAAATCCAACAACAAAGCTGGGGACTGTTTGTTCTCCAACTGTACTGGACCTATCTGGAACAAGCTTCCAAGCAAACTTACTGCAATTACTTCTTTACCCACTTTCAAGAAGCATCTAAAAACTTTGTTTAATTCCCAATGGCTCTGTCCTTGTACTAACCCTGACTAAACTTTTTATTCCCCCTACCTTATCTTACTCATTCAAATCTTTACTAGGTTTCTAGAGTACTATTGTTTTTCTACTCTCTATTTATCAATTCCACTGAACAAAAAAAAAAAAAAAAAAAACAGCAATCTTTTTTTTCACCTATTGTATTTTCTAGGTTATGCTTATGAAACAGTTTATGTATTACGTTTCCATTTGTAAAATATTTCTTTTTTGTATAACAAGTGTTGTTCTATATTACTGTCTTTTTGTGGAGCTTTTCTCCCCGGGCCTCTACTGAAAATGGACATGTATCCAGCTAGACTAGCCCAGTCAACAAATGAAAAATAATAAATAATACTGCTATGAATCCAAGCCTTCTTACAGCCATAGCACTGCAACAGTCTCTGAATCACTCTAGCATAATGCACTGAGCAATCCAGCTGCAAAAGGGACCACATAGTGTGTTATGTATATCTGAATTCCAGTATTAACCTAATGGGAATTGAAATAATGATAAATCATTGCATGTCAAATGGAGTTTATCTATAAACACCGATTTGTTTTTAGACTCATCTATTAAACATTATTAGGTCCTTAGCTGGCCTTACATAGGCCAACTAGGCAGCCGCCTAATGCATAATTTTAGCAGGAGTGCTTTTCTGGTATATATTTATTTTTTGTTGAAAAGAAATGGTTTATTTACTACAAAAAATAACAGAAAATCACCCCTGTTAGAGCAGTGAAAATGTGCTCTAGGGAAGTAGTCGTGTAGTTTTTTCCTCTCTGTTTGTTGGCCTCCTGCTCCTACTGCCCATGAGTTTCAAAGACAATGATTCAGGTAAGTCATAGGTAGGAGAGAGGAAGAAATAAAAAAATTCAAAATTGAGAGTCTGGCTCAAAGAAAAGTTTGGCATTGTTGTGAGGTAAATATATATATTTGCATTTTTTATTGTTACTGGCAGACAGACAGATCTTTGGGATTGCTGGGGCTGGTTAGCCCTTATCTGTCCCTGATTTTGCAGAACATGGCCTGTTTTACCAGATACAATAACAGGCATTTCAATTTCAAACTCCATATCCTTTAGAAAATGTATACTAATGCAAAACATGTTCTAGTAGTTTTCTAAGTTTATAAGAATATTATTTAAAAGCTGGCACAAATTTTGCCCCTCCACTTATTTTTGACATTGCCCAAGTTTCTAGTGCTAAAAGGTTAAGAGGCATGTCCCTGCTATATTTTATATCCTGGTAAACCACTGAGGAGTACAATCAGTGAAAAATGCTAGAAACTCCAGTTCTGTGCTTCTATCCAGAAAATGTTTCTTAATGTAAAATCTGTTTTTCTACACAAAATAATGTGCTCCCTTCAGGGATCCATGACTAATGGCTGCTTTTTGCTCATTATTCTGAATTTGCATGATTACTGTGATTTCTGTAATTGAAACTTAGAATACTTCAATGTATAGCTACTGTTTCCATGGAACAAAACTAAAATACAATCCATGGATATCATCTTTAATTATAACTGCTAGATGGAGGTAGAAGCTGTCTGTAGAAAGTAATTGGCCCACCTATTTACCTGTTTTAAATAATCACTGTCTAACTTTGCTAGATCATTGTACATTTTCATTTGACATGTGTCATTTACGTGAAGCAGCTTGTAATACTTTAATGTATGCCTACTGTTTCCATGTAACAAAGCTGAAATAGAAGGCATAAGTTACTTTAAACATCCTACACCATTTCCTCACAGACTTGGAAATAGCTTTGAATGAATGATGTTGAAAGAGGAATGCCCACATGCAGCAAGGGGTCTACTGATCCCCACAGCACGCCTACCATGTATACAATGTCATCTGTTACTAATGCACCTGTTTAAAGCATTATGGTCCTGTGGTTGGAGGGAGCAGGGGTGACAGCAGCCTTCTGATGGGTGTTATAGCAGCTGTCTTTGTACAGTAATGTAGTATAAGTAATGTAGAGTGTGATTCACTGACTAGAGGGCAGAGGTGGGGTTTGCTACTGCACACCCTGTGGGGTGTTTAAAGTAAGTTTTGTCAAACGCAATACATGGCTATAATTGTTACCTGTAATTATAGTTGAGGGGCTGTCTACAGAAAGTAAGTTATCCTCTTGTTTTCTCATTTTATGCAATCACTATCTAGTTTTGCAGGACTAGTGTGCATTTGCAAAATTCATTTGATTTCTGTGAAGCAACTTGGAATACTTTAATATGTGGCTACTCTTTGCATGGAAGTTAACAGAGCTGGAATACAATACATGGCTGTCATTTATCATCTAAAGTATATACAGAAGTTGCTATATAACTGCTGAGCGGGATTTTAAGATACCTGTTGAAAGAAACTGATTTGTTGTTCTCTAGTTTAGATAGTCACTATCTGGCTTTCCGGACTAGTATTTATTTGTGTAAAGTAAGAAGGACTACTGAACTGGACATCTGATATATACACAAAGTAGCTGCAATTGTTAGGACTGACTGCTTTTGCTCATTATTTGGGCTTTACAGGGCTAATGTGAAATGTGAATCAACTTGGAATACTTCTAATGTGTAACAACTGTTTGTCAGCACTACATTACATGGTCATACTCTTCTACCATAATCAAATGTCTGAATTGTATAGAGAAGTGCCTCATATCTCTCAACTGTCCAGATTTTTGCAGAATGACCAGTTTTTGCCTCACATTTTGGTCTATTCCTCATTAATTGTATGTTTTCGTGCAAATCACTGAATGTGTTCACTAAACAATGGTAGACATTTGAGTTTCAGACTTTATATCTTTCAGAAACTGAATACTAACACAAAACCTTTTACTCTTATCAACTTTCTAAGCTTATAAGAGCGATATTTAAAATGTGTCTCTAATTTTTGTTCCTTTGTCCTCCTATCAGTTTTCGCTTTGTACAGATTTCTTGTGCTAAGAAGGTGAGAGGTATGCTATTGCTGCCTGTCAAGGGTGAGGGCTTTCTGGATGAAACTAAATAACCCTTTTGTGATTTTCTCTGTTTAAGTTCTCATGGCATAAAATGTGTTGCAGATCACTCAAACTTCACAGCTTCTGGAGGCTTGTGATGCCGATGCACCAAGGTTTTATAAGTCGATTTGGACATAGGCTTAGTAGTGGTGTCCGTCCTGAATACCACCTAGCTAAAACCAGACATGCTCAGAAGTGCACACAGAAGGTCACTGTAGCTTGTGTCGGGAGCTGCAGATAATGTCATTATTTCTTCAGCTTTATCAGATTCTATCTAAGTGAAAGTGTTTATTCATTTATATAATTGGCCATTAAATTTTGCCTGTTTCCTAGTTCATATTTGTTTTGTTTGACATTTTCTTTGGTGAATTTACGTGACATTCCTTTATCACTTTATTTCTTTAATGTTTCTCCCAAACCTCAGAGGTCAATATACTTGTGTTCGACTGAGGACATTGTGATCATATTTTCTATAATTTTCCTCATAAATTTCAGAAGAGTACAAAAAAGGTCAATTAAGTGATTACAGGAGTAGGGCACTGTCTTAAAGTAAGTTGGAAGCATCACTGTACTTTTTTTCTTTTTCTTTATTCCTCACCATCAAATATCAGATGCATATGCAAGTGCATGTCTTATGTGGGAGGGTAAAGAAGCATTCCATTTATGTATGGCTGGCAGCAAATATGTTGCAATTGTTTTTCAGTTTTGTACAGGTCTGACAATACAGGGTTACACAGAAAGTGGCTGTCTTTTGCGGGAATGGGTGTGGAGGCATGCTGTTATGTATGTGTGTGTATATATATCTGTGTGTGCACGCGCGTGTGTGTGTGTGTGTGTGTGTGTGTGTGTGTGTGTGTGTGTGTGTGTGTGTGTGTGTGTGTATAAATATATACGTACAGTATATATACAGATATATATATATATATATATATATATATATATATATATATATATATATATATATATATATATATATATATATATATATATGTAAACAGCACTAAAACACACCTCAGAGCATTTATAACTCCATACCTTGTGGTGCCTAGTGACAACTCAACCTGCAGCTCAGTTTAATTCTCACAGTATAGTTTTGGCTTGTTATATTGTGATTCTGGGAAGCTATGATTGAAAAACAAGACTGAATTTCTTCCCTCAGTCCTGCTTTTTGCTCAGGCCATCATTAGGTGAAAAGGTTGTTAAAAAAATAAATAAATAAATATAAAATGTACATCTAGACTCCTGGCATAATGCAGTTGTTTCCACCGTAGTTAGTACAGTGAGGTCTTGGTAAGATAGGGTATATTAAAAAGATTCAGAGAAAAGACAAATTTGACAAGCAGGACTGTATTTCTTCCCTTAATCATGATTTTTGTTCTGGCCATCACTGGATGAAAAAGTAGTATAAAATGTGTAATGCATCTCAGAGCTTCTAGAACCCAAGTTAAATGCAGCTGTTTCATACATAGTTAGCTAGAGCAGTCTTGCCTAGTTAAATGTGTTGAATGAATACATGAAAAACTGCAGCGTAAGGAAAACTGTGTGAGAAAATTAAAAAAAAAAAAAAAAGGTAATCTAGATGGTGTAGGTAGCCCAGGATGGGGCCACCGGGTGGGGTGGTGTGTATGGGGGGACACTGAGGAGCCCTTTCATCTAGGGCACTAGCTGACCAAAGACCATCACTGATCAGGATTTCTTTTAAGTCATGAAGAGCTTATTTTTTGCTATATTTTTAAAGACAGTTAATTATGACTTATGTGTTTTGTGTAATAATGACAACTAGCTGTCCAGAGAAATTTGCATAGCTGTGTGTGCATTTAATAAACAGGATGTTTGTCCTACAGTATAATTTTTATTCACTTTGAGTAATCATTATTTCCTTTATCCATGTAGAGAAAGTTTATCTGATAAGAGCTGTGTGCAATGATGTAATTATAGAAAATCGTGGCACATGAGTTCTTATTGATACAGACAATAGTTCATGTCAATGGAAAGAAACTTAATATGAAATGTAATGTTTAAAGTGATCTGGATTTGTCAGTTTGGGGATGGTTGAGTTTGTTTTTGAAGACATGTTTTGAAATGTTTATTTATTTTGCAAACTTGGACCCTTTTCAGCCATGACCTGAAAACAATGGTAGCTGCAACAATACAGAGGAGTTTAGATAATTACCTAGCAATACATTAACTACTGAACATAGCAGTATGATGCCAAGTTCTGAAAAAAATTATCTTAAGAAGTTATTCACATACAGTTGAACCTTGCTGTATGCACATAAACCAAATTGTTTGGGAAAAAATAAAGACACTGAAATAATTTACATATGTAAATCTATTTTATCTACAGTTGATTGTTAAGGATTGCATTAGGATTACTTAAGTAGTGTATTCTTACTGCAGTAATGTACAGTCTGATAGATTTATGCTGAAGGAAGAGTATCTATCCCTTTTCTGTGAAAATATGTAATAAGCTTGTTATTTATATAGTCTGTTAGAAACATGTTCTAAGGCTCTGTGCGAGTTATTTCCAGTGGTTGATATAATCTTACATCTTCTTTCACCAATGGGAAAGGTGAACGGAAGTTTCTGGAAAGGAACACCATTATCTTCCAGTGCGTGGATGCTATATGGTATGCTTTTTTAATTTTTTTTTTTTAATCTACAGCTATATCTAAGCAAAATGACTACATTTATGTGTCTGAAAAATATATGTGTGTGTGCGTATGTATATATATATATATATATATATATATATATATATATATGTATGGGTCTATGTTAGAATCGTGAAAGCTTACTTTTGCTAATCCACATTCATCGACACATAAATGTCGAAGTGCAAAAATACCGAAGAGCAAAAAAAGCGAATCGGGAATGTCGAACATCTTTTTGTTGGCGAGCAGGGTGATCGTGGAATGAGGAAATAAATCCTTTTCCCCACTGTAGTGTGGTCTCAGAGTTGGTATATTTAAGTAGGGGGGGTGGGGAGGTGCAGGCTTGCCCCCCTGCAAAAACATTTTAAAAAGTGTTTAGCTTAAGGGTTTTTACGTTGGGATTTCCTTACCTGTATGGTGCTGTTGCTTCCGGGAATACGTTTGACGTTGTGGTATTCGTGTTTTCCGGCTTTTGCTGTATTTGGTTTTCAACATTTATGTGTCGATGAATGTGGGATTTTAATATAGACCTTATATATATATATATATATATATATATATATATATACACACACACACACATGTATGCAAACACACACTCATACATACACAAACATAGACACATGTATATAAATATAAATGCCTCATGCATACCTACATGCATATAAATTGTATTTATTTATTTATTTGAGATGTATTTATCGGGAAAGTCCAATGGGGTCAGAAGGTGTTTATTTTCAGTGGAGGCCTCGGGAGAAAATTTCCACAGTCATAATCCATCAAAATCAGTTACAAATATTTTAAATCGCAAGGTATTCCTCAGGATTTACTAATCTTCCATGTAAGACTAGATTAGTCTTACACGGAAGCGCCAGTCTAAGAGTATGACGGCAGCACGCCATGCATATTAATGAGGGTGCGCTGCCTCAACTCTAAAGCTTACACGGAGCATGGACTAGTGTAGGGGGCATGTCGGACTGTCGAGCAGTTCAAAAATCCACGCCCCTGCAATGAAGAAATGCCGCAATGTCAAGTTACATGAGCGAGTCCGCTCACATGTGCACAATGTAACACTACACTCCCCCATATGTTAAACAACTGACAAAATTAAAAATAGAAAGATTTTTAAATTTTTTTTATTTCATCCAATATAGCTGCTCGTACTTGCACATGTTTGCGCGGGTTTGCC
This sequence comes from Protopterus annectens, assembly GCF_019279795.1. NCBI lineage: Eukaryota > Metazoa > Chordata > Ceratodontiformes > Protopteridae > Protopterus > Protopterus annectens. Next base: position 101,676,259 of record NC_056736.1, read on the forward strand.
CATTGCTTAGCTGCAGTTAGTACTTAGACACCAGAAGAGGATAGTAAGAAAAATATATGCAAATTAAGCAAACTAGCGATAGCGTAGTGGTTAGAGCCTTCGCACAAAGAGGAGGCATTCCCAATTCGAGTCCCAGTACTGCACGTTCCATTTTCTGTTGGAAATCTGTATACAAAAATATTTCCTGACATTTTTTATGTATAAGTTTTGTAAAAAGCATTGAAAAGTTAAATGTAGTAGTGAACGAATTATATATATATATGAAGGTGAAATGGTTATGCATTCTGAGGCATGAGTACCCTATTTTAAGCAATATAAAGTACTGCTAAGCACATTTTACCAGTATTGAACATATTTAAATCCAATTGCTCGTAGCTGCGCACCGCGTTAACCAGTGCAATGTCTTTGCGCGTAGCTATGTACCGCGCTAACAAGCACAATCACAAAGTATTTGTGTGTAGCTGTAGACTGCGCTAACCAGTGCAATGTCAGACAACATTGAGCAATGTTGAGCAACATCGAGCAACATTGAGCAATGTTGAGTAACGTTGGGCAAAGTTTAGCAAAGTCGGTTAAACACAGCCACACCTCCTTTACTGTACCTTAACCAGCCAGGTCTGCTCAGTGGGAAAATAAAAAGCAGTGACAGGGCTCGAACTCAGGATACTGAGCACTATAGTCACAGTACTTAACCACTAAGCCATGACAGCATTTCATAAACATGCACTTTCAACAGACACATATCTATCAAAGGAATTTTAAACATTGCCAACATCAGCTAAGCTGGTGTGTCTACAGCTGAGTTTTTTCAAAACTGGCCAATCACAAATAAGTGCAGGAAATGAGGCATATTTAAGCTCCACAGGTGGGAATACTTGCTATAACTGGTTGTAGCTTCCTTCTGCAGTCAGCATGGCCGTTGTTGGAGAAGGCACTCGATTTAGAGTGCAATGCTGGGGCATTGAGGAGTCCAAAGTAATAGTTTGGCTCCTTGACCACAATCATGAGGAAAGACTCCTGCGGGGCCAGTACCAGGGTACCCAATATAAAACAGAGGCCTGGAACAGTCTTGCTCGTGATCTCACCAGTGCCACTGGTGTTCCTCAGACTGGTGAGCAGGTCAGACACCTTTATTCTGACCTGAAGTGACATAGGAAGGATCAACTGGACCAGTGGATCCAGGAATCCCATGCAATGCCTAATGCCCCAGTACTGAGTAAGTAGCCATTGTATTAAGTAGTTAAGAATTGCTATGCTTGTCTATACTATGGATAGGTATGTCTTACTATCACTGCATTTACTTCACAGCTGCAGGTGTCCGGGCTATGAATCAGCAAGCCCATGAAGATAGGCTGCAAAGGCTGCGTCATCAGGCAGTTTAGTAATTATTCTGCATGTACTGTTATATAAAATAAATGAGAAAGCCTTCAAAAAGTGTTTTAACCCAATAAATAAAGGTGTAATAATCCTTTAATAGATGTATAATTTCTGGAATGCATCTGTGTCATTTTCTTTGATATGTTGTTGTACTGTTGCATTCTACAAATAGTAGTGTTGTATTAAGCAGTGTCAACCCACACTTGGGTAGGCCCATATAACGTGGATGAAGGGAGTGCCAGTAGCTTTTATGCATATTTACAGCCCTCAACTGTTGGTTCATGCCCAGCATGTACAGGTTAATCTGGCACATGAGTAGCTTGGTACTGTGTTCCACAGAAATGTCAGTGTGCTGCCAGAAATGTAGGGAGCTGTTAACACATAACTGATACTTTCACCTGAACATATCTAGATAATTATATGAAAGTAGAGCTGTCAGTATACCATCTTAGCAGTAGTGTGTGTGACCAACTCTCAAAATATGTAGCAGTAACATCTGCATCTTGGACAGTTTGTATGTAAGATACAGCTCATGTATGGGCATTGGGTAGTGTAATAATACGTGTAAGGGGGCATATAACTGCAGTTAATATGAATGTAGTGAAAACTAGAAGGATATATAAGTTGTTAATTGAGTTTTTCCACCCTACTGTATGTGCATAATAAAATGCAATTCCACACCTCAGTCGGTATGTCTAATCTCAAAACATTTGTTGGGACATATGTCCTATTGGTTTATAAATATTTGCATTTATTTCTATGCATGTGCCCTGTTAAAATACCACAATATTGGTGGCCTGTTGCCATCAATTCATCCTGCATGCTGTTGTAATGTCCACTATTGTTCTATATATGCATGTTTTATGCTTGCTTTTCAACTGTTGAAAATCTGGTGTGTTGGGTTAATGGGAATACTTCTGCGTGCTGCTATAACTAATTGGGAATGCTGTTGACTGTTTCTAACCCATATCTTTATTAAACTCTCCAAAAAATAGTTTGTATGGGAAGGCTGGTCCCTGCGGACCCACCTGTCCCACCTCAGCTGGCCATAGCACCTGGCAGCAGCAGATATGGTGCCCAGCCTGGGACCTCCTCCTCCATTGGCCCTGTGCCACCTTCAAGTGGAAGCGCTGCAGGGGATGGGGCTCGGCCCCCCCGTGCAAGCGTGGGCAGAGGAGGGCCACCTATCACCCTTTGAATGGTCCAGGCTATGGTGCATAGAGAGATTGAACATTCTGTTGCAGAACCTCTATGCCGGCTTCAGGCTTGAATGGTGTAAACTCCCAGGTCAGCCTACCCCTCCTACAAAGCCCCCAGCACAGCCACCCTCTGGGCCGTGAAGGTGCAGTGGTGACTGCCCATGGGTGGGGACCTCAGGCCCACTGTTTCCATCTGGGGGCTCATGGGCTTGTGATTTCCAAACATCCCTCCCTGTCAATGCATCTTGTTTGTCTTGTCTGTTTACCTCCCCAACCTACCTCCCCAAATATATCTACTTCCCCTACCCCACATTCCACTCTCACCTGAAAAAAAAGGGCAATCTGCTCCCAAAAAAAAAAATACGCCCCATACATAGCTGCCCATTTTGCACACATGTCCACTGGACACATGAAATGTTATTTAATTGGCATTACAACATACTTTGTTGTCCTCACCCCTCTCTCAGGGGTTGAATGTTTCATATCTACCTCCAAATTTATTGCATATGCACAGCTGTTGCTGTTGAAGAAATAGGCAGCTATGGACCTTCCCTACACCCGTCCTGCACATCCTGAGCTACTTTCCATACTGTGTTTCCCTCTTTGTGCCCCTTTTTCACCACTTTCCTATCTCCCCATTTTTCTTTTCTTTCAAAGAAATGAGCGCGGGAGTGGGAGTAAGCACTATTAAGCAGTAGTTAGCGAGTTTGTGTGAGTTCACGCTTGTTTGCACTTGGCTAAGCAATGCACAACAATGCGCAAACCTGCTTACAACTGCTTAAAAGTGCCTTAGTCACTCTGTATGTGAGGGCTCTTGTTCTGCTCAGGAGCAAAATAAAACACCTCTGTAAGTCTCGAACCCCGGATCTTGCACACACTACACAACATGAAGTACCACTAAGCCACGATAGCTATACATCAAGTTGGTGCTTAAATAAATATATCATGCATCAGAATGAGTGAATGTAAAGGAAAAATAGGAATACCATACCACACAACTTGTTCTGTGGATGTTGACCAACAGTTGTTGTGGGACTATATTAAATGACTGTGATAAGAGAAGCAGCCATTCTAGCAGGAAATAATGTTACAACATCACTTTACAACCCCACACAGTATCACAGCAGGACAAACACTGGTATATCTGTTTAGGGCAGAGGCCATACCTCCCAACTTTCCCTAATTTTCAGGGATGTCTCTGATTTTGAAACAAATTTTAGCTCTGTCACTCTGAATTCCTCCAAAAACTACTGACTTTGGCCAGAAAGGTGGTGAATTACACTTAATGAATAATGACAATAATTAAGAGTTAGACACTTCTTTTACTTCAGAAAAGATGTATTGATTCATATGCTCTGATTCTCTCAGTGTCTCAACTTAATGGCACTAATATTTTAAAGGTGTCCCTGATTGTCCCTGACTTTTTCTTGACTTTTCCCTGAGTCTGTTCAAATATGTACCTGAGTGGTTGAGAGGTCTGGCAGAGGCAAAAACACAGAGGCATATCAGCCTTTCTGCTGTTACACACTGTGCAAATAGCTTTGGAAGGAGTTTTGGAAGCACACCCTTATGTAGGAATACAACACTGAAATACAAATGGATGCAGCCATGTACTGGTAGCAACCAACTGTAAGAATGCCATTGCTCTATTGCTGAAAAGACCTGTGTGGTGCACAGACAAAAAATAACAGGCTATTCTCTGGCTATCATGTGGATAGGTCCACAGTTGGGAGTTTCGCAGTCAGACTACTTGCCTTGATAAACTAACATGTACACAGTAACCCTGTAAGTCCAGCAAGATAAAATCCACACAATACTACTTACGCTCTCTGTACTTCTGCACCCCTACCCAAATGTAGAATATGTGTATGCAGGGTCTAACAAGGATATAGGTAAGCATACTCACAGTACTGAAATGTGTCCAATTTTTCTGAGCAGCTTGTGCTAATGTCAACACTAAAAAAGCACAAACTGTTTAGAACTGAGTAATTGTGCCAAAGGAATACATCTCAATAACTAGCTTTATATGGCAGTTAATTGTAACAGTTGAAAAGAAAGTACATCTTTCCATGTATCTTGGGGTAGCATTTTGAGGGGTGAGTACATTTCTATTCTGACAAGTGGGTACTGGAAGCAGCAACATTAGGTCTGAGTACAAAATGTAAATCTCTGGCTACACCCCTGGCTTCTGATATAAGAAGTATACCAACCTTCTGTCTTAAACAATGATGTCCACAGCAAACAAGGATGATCTCCATCTTGGAAAGCTGAAAAGGCCATGCCTACATGAGTTAACAATTTATAGTACTGGGTTGCTATGACAGTGATTACTGCAATTACTACACAGCACGCTGCATGCAATTAGCAAATGGTGGCCACTAATTGATGCAGAGGCCATCACATGCTCATGTGCAAATTCCTACAAAAGCAGGCTGCAATCTCTGCCAACAAACTCAATCACTCTATTGCAGAGACTGACAGAGAGAGAGAGAGACAGAGACAGAGAAAAGGAAAAAGAAAAATAAATATTACCAAATCATACAAAGGAAATGTATGTGGCACATATGTATTTACTGGCATGTAGTAGATGTTATTGAAGAATAGTCTACATAATTTGAACCCTTCATATGTGGCAGCAGTACTTCTTTATGCACAGATGTTCTGCTTAAATACTGCTATGAACAATACTGTGTATACCTGTGGGCAGTGGGACATACCTGTGAAATGTGTAGCTCAGCATTAAATGTCAAATATCTGATCCATGTTATCTGTGTTCTGTACAGTAGTGTGACCAATGGCTGTTGGGGGGATTAGCGCAGATATTATATAAACATGGGTGTGACAGAACAACACATGCATGATAGTCATATTAAAGTGTAGCTTAGCATTAGCAACTGCTGTAGCAGTGTAGTATGCTTATCTAGCATTTGTAGCCATATATAGCCCCCTAATGTTAGTGTGTGTTCATATGTAACACCTATTTGTGTTGCAGCAAGGCCCAACAGTTCAGCTGTGAGGTCTAGGGACTTATAACAGTGTGTACCTTGTGTGTGTATGCCACACACATATGGAGAAATATATATGTGTCATATATATTCACATCTGTATATGTGCATAGAGCAGGGGACATATTGCAACTGTTTGTGAAGGGTGGAGACATATATGTTGGTAAAGGTTAGTATGAGCATATTTGTATGTAGGTTTTATTGTGTGACAAACAAGACAGCATACAGCGCTGGTATATGAAATGTGGTGGTTAAACACTGTGGGTGGTTTCTTCAGTTTGCAATGTTGAAGCCAGTAAGGCCTGCTAAAGCTACCTGGGCTGTCAACATCTTCAATGAATTTATCCCAAGACTGTGTGATTTTATTACATTACTGTACACCTTACATCCTTTGTATAATTGATATTCTCACTATGAAAGGTGAAATGTAAATGTGCCTACATATATATGTATATGTAGACCAATGGATGTGTATATGTATATGTATATATATATATATATATATATATATATATATATATATAGTTTATATATATATATATATATATAGAGAGAGAGAGAGAGTTATATATACTCATACACACCTACATCTACTTGTTGCAATAGATTCTCTGTACTGTTGACTGACTGTGATGGTCAATATGTTTGTGACTACGTCAAAGATATGTTTCTGTGGGATAGTTTAGTGGGAAACTGTTTATGTCATGGTATTATGGGTCCTTGCTTTGATCCTAGCAAAAGCTGTGTATTCTGTTGCTAGGCAGAACAAGTGCTATTGCATACAGTGTGATTAAGTCCCTTGGTTTTAACTAGGGTGTGTAATTGAAGGCTAAAGCACTACATCTATGATTATTGATTGGTACTAATGTTGAATCCAAATCCTGTGTGCACTGTAGTGCTACTTGAAGCTCTGGGCCTGTACAGCAAAGTATGGTATATGTCCACATTGCTTGCATCCACTGTTTTGTGTGGTCCCTGTGTTCATCACAGATTACATTTCTCAAGATTAAGGTTGTGTAAGTACTGGCACACAACATTGTATAGTACACATTGAAAGCTTATCTGGGTTGTCATACCTTTGTGTGCTGTAATTATGTCTGATGTGTGTGTGGGTATGTCTGTAACATGTCCTTTGACATATGTGTGGTAAAACATATAACTGCATATCTAGCAACATTCATAGTGTACTACAGCAGTGTGCGACCTATATTCCCAATTATGTGCATATTTTGGCCACGGGTTTGCCATTAACAAGTTGTGTGGTATAACAGTAATACATTTACTGGACCTTACACTGATTGTGATGGATGATATATTTCTTTACACATCAGCTTGATGTATATCTGCTGTGGCTTGGTGGTGCATCGTGTTGCATACAGTGTGCCAGGTACTCTTGTGTAGTCTTATATAGTTATTTTATTTTGTTGCTGTGCAGAACATGGTTCATTAGATAGAGAGTGAGCAAGGCACTTTCAAGCAGTTGTGGGGTGAGCAGTGATAAGTGGCAGTTACAGTGTTTCACTCTCGGTTAGCTAATAGGTTGCTATATATGGCAGTTCAGTGATATCGGTACTGTATAATGTTAAATGTGCCATATGACTTGCTCAGACATATTTTTGTATTTATGTCTTCCAGGGATCATGGCCCATCACAGAAACCCCAATTACAGTAGTGCTGAAGATGATATAATTACTAGCAGAATGATTCATCACTACCATCTCATGTTCTCACGAACCAGCCAGGACCAGCAGGAGCATACTGCAATGTGGCAAGATGTTGTCCGCAGGGTAAATGAGATAGGCCTGCATAACCGGACATATGAGCAGGTACGCCATCACTGCAGTGATCTTCTCAGACATGTCCGTCAGCGTGCTGCTTATGTGCGTAGACAACAGCTTGCAACAGGAGGTGGTGTTAATATCCATCCCCCCTCACCAGAGTGAAGGAGCTGCTCCTGAGCCTGGTGGCACCTGCCCAACAACAACAGCAGCAGACATACACCATAATAGAGGTTGGAGCCACCCAGCAAGCACACATGGAGCATGCAGGTAACATGGCATATCTGTAGACTACTGTTATCTGTATTGGTAGATCATGCATATGTGAGATGTGGAGTGTGTCGTTCAAAGATGTGTAGCCTATTGTTGTGCAATACTGATCATTTGGAATATAATCTGTAGCCCTGTGAATGTAAACTGTTGTACTGTAAGATTGCAAACACACAGTAGCAATGCCACAGTTGTGGCCACTGACAAACTGTCTCATCTCTATGTAGGTCCCTCTGGGGTGACATCACGGCAGTGGACAGATGCTGGTGAGTGTGTTCTACATTTATTATTGTAAATGAAAAGTGCATGTCATAGTTAAGGTGTAGGCCATGTACACATGTAACACACCCACCCATAATGCATTCTGTGCATGTTTGGTGTAAGAGCACGCACATCTCACTAATGTGATTAGTTGCCTCATACATATGCAATACCCAGACCATCTCAAACAAATGTGGCTAGACTGTAGTGACCATTGGATAGGCACAGTTGATACTCAACATGCACATAACATACACATCTATGTCATACACAGAGCATTTTAACATGCTACACATAAAGGATTCCCAAACCCTCTGTAAAGACACACTCCAGTATCCAAAATCTCATCCACACAGTACACATAATATACCTGAGGGGTAGAGGCATATCATGGGGCATTTAAACACTCTGCAACACACTACACATTCATGTCAGGGAATGCTCCTTATTGGCCTCCTTAAAAACTCACATAACAACTGGTTGTGAAATGGTGAATGTAGCCAAGGTAGTACAGTTCTGGCACAGCATGATTAGTGTTGATTTGGGAAACATTTGTAGCCTTGAGTGACCACATGATGCTTCATGATGATGGCCTATGGTACTATACCCCATCCAGTTATTGTAACCACAGTACTACACATAGCTTTCATTGCTATACACCTTAATGTTGCGTGTGTGCACACATATGCACCTCTAAACAATATACATACCAATCACCATTTGCACAACTGACACATATATGTCTTGTGATGCTATTGAGTGGCTAGGTCATATAATACACATTGGGTATGTGTAGTGTTTAAATATGCAGTTGTGTTTTAGCATGCCATGTCATGGATGAGACTGGCATGTCCCCAATATGATCTACACTCACCATAAGTACCGTACATTGGGTATGTGGCCGAATGGTATTCCATCAATTATCCATGCACCACTGATCATGTGTGAATACTCATCATGCATGTGCTAAACATGTGTCTACAATTATTTGCTAAAGACACAGAGGCTGTAATCAGCATTGTATACCTATCTGACACACAGATACACATCCAACAATGGTATGTACACCTGTGAGTTATGGTGCACAGTACATTACAGGGTTATGAATACCTGCACAGAAATGTTGTGTCCATGTATGCATTGTGTTCCAGGAGGAGGTCCATCACCTAATAACAAAACACTTGCATCAAAGCCATGTATACTGTTAGTAACAAGGTCTGCCTACACTTGCACTGCATGCTGTTGAGCAACACATGTCCTGCATGCTGACATGTGTGATATGACTGTTTTGCTTGTGATACTGTACCCCACCACAAACTGCTGTTGTGTATGTTCTGAGATTGCTGGTGTTGTGTGTGTGTCTGCTTTAGGGAGGAGTGTATTTTTGTGTGTGTGCATGTGTGCATGTGGTCTGAAGTCATGTTCAGGTCTTAAAGTGTGTTTCCTGTTTTCCTCTCACAGGTGCCAAGGTGGGGCTGGTTCATTACAGCAGGAGACCTGATGTCACTGAGACAGAGAGTGATGATGAGGATAGGTGTGTTGAGGCATAGGCAGATTTATCAGGGTCTGTTGTTGGGCCACCAATTGACAGTACACAAGTCTCCACCCCATCCATGCACACAGTCATACTGCCTGTACATCCATCATCACCATTGCCCTTATCTGAGGGACAGTGTATGGTTGGCACTGACCAGGACAGTGTGGTATCTATGGTACATGTATCAGGACACAGCAGCCATAGCCAGATGTCTGGAATGGTATCACATAGGCAGATGCCCGGGGGTTCTCGTCAGAGCACTGCTGGTCATCATGCCCCTGGCAGATGTGCCACACCTCTTTCTATCACACACATGTTCCAGGCTGTCATGGAGGCACAGAAACAAATGGAGCGGTACACCAGACAGGGACTAAGGGCACAGAGGGCTCATAACACCTCTGTAAATGACAGTATCCGTGACCTAGCAGGTGCCATACGTAACTACACTGAGGTCATTGATAGACATTGGGGTGAGACATTGGATGCCCTCCACAATGTCATGTCCATGTGTCAGGATAGTGCGGGACAGTTGAGATGTCAACATGGACGTATGCCAGCAACATCAGCAGCTGGAGGTCGCCATGGACGTCCAGCAAGTCACAGCCCCTCCCATAGTGCCAGTACCAGCCCCATCAATGTTTGGGGGGCTGTCCATAGACCGTCCTAGCAGACCACATGCACATGGCTTTGGCCAGTCCAAGCAGGGACCTGGATCCAGTGGACATATGTCAACCTCTTCGGATAGTACCCAATCTGGATTAGTACCTGATACTGTCTGTAGCACCCCTGCCAGGCACAGCTTCCATATCTGCGGCCAGAGACGGTGATCTGTAAAGCCTGCCAGGTACAGTCTGTAGCTGTCTCACAAATCCCCGTATGTGGTAGCCACATGGTGGAACTGTGTGCATACAGACACATACACATAAACCAGAAACCTAGGGCAAACACATACCAGCACACATGACATCAACACTGGCCCATAGCAGTACTCATGGCCCTCACACACACACCCACACACACATTTCGATTGTATGGCTCAGTGTAGGCCTCTGGCTAACCAACAACACACGCTGTGCATATGATGAAACCTGTGCCACCTCCTGTCATCTGTAACATTGATGCAGGAACAGGCTAACATGGTGCTGATGCACAAAGTGACTTTAATAAAGTATAGCAATAGTTGGATGTGTATTATTAGAATTAAGCACATATCAGTACAATGAAAATGAGATAAGCAATGATGTGTATAATGAAAGAGCTAACAATGGAGAAGTGCATGTATCAGAATGTTCAAGTGATCAAAGCTATTTAGTTAATTTTTATATAGATCACAATCCAGACAATTATATAACTAAGAGTAACAACAGTATGCAACTACAAGATGTTAATACAGAAGTATGTTTGAATATAGATCTAGTAGGAGAACATAATGAGCATTTTTTAAGTAATCCACATGTTATAATGAATAGAAAGCAAGATTATAAAATATATAATTATTCTTCAAAGGAAATAACAGCAGAACATGCTGATTTATTTTCAAAAGGACTTAGTTATGTCCCATGTATAAAAGGCAATATGGTAGAATCTATATTAGATTTAAAGTTATTTTCAAGAAAATTGAATCTAAAAGTATATTTCAACAATAGTATTGAATGTCAAACTGGGATCAATAGGATGTTCACGAAACCAAGTCTATTCAACCCACCCATGAATGATGAAATCATGTATTTTGAAAGGAGAAGTGAATATGACATGAGAACATTTTATAAGAAATATAAATATAATAAACATAATAATATCACAACAACTGAAAAACAATTACTTAAAGACATACAAAATGATCCAAAATTAAGAATTATGAGGCCTGATAAAGGTAATGGTATAGTCATATTGGACTATAATGATTACAGTTTATATATGACTAACATGTTAATGAGTAATACATATGTAGAAATAAGTAGAAATCAAGTGCATATAGCTTACAAAAGAATCGAAACAATGTTAGAAGACATGTTATACCAAGGGGGTATCACTGAAAAAGAATATGATTTTTTACGAAATGAACATCCAGTAATCAGTGGTATCTTCGGAATACCAAAAATACACAAAGGCCTTGACAATTTGGAATTTAGGCCCATAGTAGATGGACACAGAAGTGTTACATGCAATATAAGTATGTATTTGGATCATTTCTTTAAGGAAAGTATGAAATGTTTCAGTTATATAACTAGAGATTCATGGGATTTTTTGAGTAGACTTAATAAAATAGCTATGAAGAGAGAATATGTTTTCATTACAATAGATGTTGTAAATTTATTTACCACAATACCTCATGATGTAGGCCTTTTATGGCTGGAAGAACAATTATTTGCGACGAAACTTTATGAACAAGATCAAATTAATATATTAATAAATCTAATGGAAATAGTACTTAACAACAATTATATATTTTTTGAAGGCAGTTATTTCCAACAAATAAGTGGGGTAGCCATGGGGGCACCTTGTGCCCCCATGTATGCAAACTTAATAATGAGTTATTGGGAAAATAATTATTTATTTACAACAGAGTTTCGTGACCATATTATGTATACCAGATATTTGGATGACATTTTTATTATATGGGATCAAGATAAAAACACAAATCTAAATACATTGGAAAAATTTTTAGAATATATTAATAACACAGTAAAATTCTTGAAATTTACTTATAATGTCCAAGAAAATAAAATCAACTATTTGGATGTAGATATAACATATGATAAAGAAACAAATATTTTGAAAACACAAATACATAGAAAGTCTACTTTTTCAAATGCGTATTTGCACTATGACAGCTGGCACCCTGGCCATCAGAAAAAAGCCATAGTCAAGGGGCAGTTGGTCAGGGCAGTCAGGATGGTCAGTGAAGAAGTAGACTTTATAGAAGAAATGAAATACATCATGAAATTATTTATGAATAGGGGATACCCAGAACAATTTTGTGTTGAAATATTTAATGAAGTAACAAACAAAAGAAAAAATGGAATATATACGGCAATTTTAAAAACAGGTTCGATTAATAAAATATCAATTAATAATGAAGATACAATGGATAAACATGGTTACAACAACATCCCATTATATATTATTAAATTTGATGATTGTTCCAAGGTCATAGAACATATTATTAAGAGAAACTGGGATTTTTTTGTCAACGATAAAATTGGGAGACAAACATTTAATGGAACAATAAAATTTGTATATAAGAAGAGTCCTTCTTTCAAAAATATATTAGAAAATAAAAGACATATTGAAAAATACACAAGTGCAAAAGAGGGAAACTTTAGATGTGGGACATGTAGCACATGTAGTTATATTTATGAAACAGGTACTAACATTAGGATCAATGAATGCAACATTAGGATAAATGGACATTATAATTGTCATACAATAAATCTGGTATATATAGCTTTGTGTCAGCAATGTAAAGCCTTTTACGTGGGAAAAACTAAGAGGAAATTTAGAGAACGAATTAAAGAACATTTATTAGATATACAGCATCACAAAAGTAGTAATGCTTTAGCAAGACACATTACAGAATATAATGATCATAAATTCAAATTTATGGTTGTTAATCAAATAAAACAGGATTTACAAGGAAGGATAACTATGTATCATTTGGATATGGAAGAACTTAAATGGCAAATACAACTTAATTCATGTATACCTCCGGGTATAAATGAATATATGACCATTATGCCATTATTAAAACTGAACAGAATATACAATAAATAATATATGGTATTATATACCATATTAAATTATAACTTTTTACATTTAATACATCAATTATAACATAATATGATTATTTAAAGATTAGAATAATTTATGGTATAAAATATTAACACATTTGATTTAGTAATTATTAGATTGCATACTATATGTACATAATAATATATATACATCATTTGCATTAAAATAACAATTGTATATTATATATTCTATTACAATATGAGCAGGTATATTGGTTGTGATCATGCATATTAGTAGCATATATATATATATATTTTTTTATTAAAAAATATTTTTTTATTAAATTTTATTTCATATAATTGTATATACAATATTCACAAAGAACATTTAATAATATTTAGGTTCCAGCTGAGTATATTTGCAATTGTATGGGTATAAAGCATTACCAATACATATTGGATAAATCCATTATCAAATATGGTCCTATATATGTATTTGTAAAAATAAGTAGTTTTATAGATTTGTAAATATACTATTTGGATACTTTATAAGTAGTTTTTAAGTGGATTAATGCATAATTATTTAGGTATATGTTTATATGAGGTAGAGATGAATGAATATGTTGTGCATTTAAACATGATGATTTTTTTTAAAATAATGCCATTTCCTTTTTAAGGATTCAAGGCGGGAAATTAGGCTATTAATTGAATGATTATTGAATAATCAACAATGTATAAAATGAGTGAGTTGCAATGATAGCATGTATTCTGAAGAAGTTCGGAAGGATGAAACCTAGGTCAATAAAGCAGTGTTTGTTACAGAATTCGTGTGGTGGCCTTTTGCAGTTGGTTGGTACCTGAAAGTTTTGTTTTGGAGCCTGTTTTCATCTCCTCATTTGCATCGGCCTCACCTTGCTTTCTACAACGACTTTAATAAAGTATAGCAATAGTTGGATGTGTAGCATGTTGTCAGTAGTAAAGTGTAATGATATCCTTGAAGGTGTAGCTGAGCAGGCATGATGCATTAAAGCTGTAATTAGCAATGTTGTGTTGTTTTCACCAGTGTTTATTCCAACTGTGTTTTGTCTGCCCATGTGCCACTTGGCTGATGTGTGTAGTTGTGTCAGCATGCGTTATACAGTGGACAGTAAGTGTGGGGTGTGTGCAACACAGGTTTACAGGTGTCCATTTGTGAACATGGTGGAGGTGCACTGTCTGCATGTACATGCATATTGGACACATGGGCAGGGTGACATGCCCTGTATTGGCCAGTGTTAACACTCCATAGTTTCTATTGGTGGCCAGTATGCATTGTACTACACACATTTTGGAACTTGAGTACGCATGTGTGTGTATGACATGGGTTGACACTGTGCTGTGGGGGATGCTGTTGTTGCTATCTGTCATTGGTTTGCATTACCAAGGTTAACACTGTCCCATCTGCATAATCCTTTATTAATGCACACTGTTCTCCTACAGGGTTGCATGGACCGTGCTATCACAAACACAAGAAATTCTCACTTATACAGTAAAAGTGCATTAGTCTCATGGACCCCTGCCATAAACTAAATATATAATAGAAGGTGTGAAGTTGTACCAAAAAAGAGTTACATACCAAGAAGGGATAACCTCTCTGGTCAGTATCATTGGGAAAATACAATCCCTCAATAAACATACAAGGCAAGCTTCAAAATACAAAATGGCAAGGATTCCAAAGACAACACTAAAGCTTTCTTTAGTGTTGTTTATAATCTACAGGGGAAATCTCAGATCAGGTCACAGTTAATGTAAATGGTCACAAAGTACACTTATCTGACTGACATTACCAATTCCCTGTCAGACAGTTTGAATGCAGATTTCATCACCCTGTCGTTACACAAGGGCCACATTTCCAGACCTGAAGAATGTAAAACCTGATGATTCACAGACACTCTAGTTAAAACATCTCTTTACCAAAGAACAAACCACAGCGGCAATGGTACTGGACAGTGTACCTGGCTGTGTCATACACAAGCTGACATATGAAGTCTCCACTCACCAAAACACTCTGTCCAGATGCAGCCTCTATACAGGTTACATACTTGTAGAATGATGCATGGTAATGGTGTCCACAGTCCACAAGGGTTGAGCTACAACATCTTCTTCTTCTTCTTCTTTCGGATGCTCCCATTAGGGGTCGCCACAGTAGATCATCTGTTTCCATTTCTTCCTGCCCTCTGCATCTTGCACTGTCACACCATCCACCTGCATGTCCTCTCTCACCACAGCCATAAACCTCATCTTAGGCATTCCTCTTTTTCTATTACCTGGCGGCTTCATCCTTAGCATCTATTTCGCGCAACATACTCTGCATCCCTCCTCAGCACATGTACAAACCAACTTAATTCTGCCTATCTGGCTTGGTCTACTAACCTTCAAATCTGGCCTGACCCTCTAATAGACTTATTCTTAAACCTGTCCACCCTCGTCACACCCAGTGCAAATGTTAACATACATTGATTAAGGGTAGAACTACTACAGATCCTGGAAATTCTCACCCTATAAGCCAGACAAATGTTATCTGGAAGGCTATGGAGCACAGCATTATGGAACTCATTCACAGAGACATTATGAACCTGCAAACACTGCACCATACCCACTTATGTTCTCTAAAGGCCAGATCATGGCTCCTACACCTAGCAGACTTCAAGCCAGTTAACAAGGCTATAGGTGAGGGAGTGGAGATCAACACAGACAAGCTATAGCTCACCAGCAATTCATACCCATCCCACATTCTGGTATTATACATAACCTCAACAGACTGACCATAAATGATTGTTAGATGATGGCTTGACAACTGACACACAGATGTAGGACACAGTAACATTTGCAGCCTCCATGTACTATTCTATGCCAGTAACAAGTGGTATTCACCTACACTCAGTCCTGGGACCACTCCTGTTTGGCATATAGCTTTCTTAGGTACAAGCAAACAGAGTAGGGATATGTCTGCCCATGTTTGATGAAAATGCATACTGTGAGCTATACTTTATTCTCCAGATGACACAGACATCCTCCAAAAGAGTATCATAGAGACAGATACTTGGTGTCAAACTCATGCTGTAAAGCCAAAGAAAGCATAGTTATCCACTTTTAGAGAACAAAGTATCCCCAGAGTATCACATAGGTAGCAGGCCTCAAAATGTGGAACAGGTACTAACGTATACATAGAGCCATGTGTTTAGTCATCTCTCCTTTGATAATCACATTACCAAAGGGTTTTGGAAATCCCTCTGTGGAGCACATAAGCAATAAAGGGTTTGCATGCAGATTCACAGAGGTTGTTGCACACCTATAATGATTAGTCATCTTTGCCAGACTTTGCTTTGGAACAGGTTTCAAACATACCTCAAGCATAAACCCTCACTCACACTCTTCAATAGAAACCGTGATGAGTGGATGTGAAACAGAAGACGTAGCCCATGGATCACTGCAGTGGCTAAGCTTGTCACAATCATACAGAAGTGACCTAAGGTCTGGAAAGTGCCAGTATGCTCTTTCAAAGATAACAGATGCGTTCATGGAGAAAGCAGAGTACCCACCTATAAAATAATTGAGGTCACATGTATGTATATGGATTTGCTCCACAGCTACCTTACATGTGTAATGCACATACAGTTGTCATTGTGATATGTCATACACTAGAAAAATCAAAACCCACTCTACATTGACCAACACTGTCACACACGCACACAGTCAGCAAGTGCAAGATCCAAACTCCTTCCTAACTACATTATGACACTACAGCAATATGTATTTACATAACACACTATACACATTACTGAAATTTCACCTTTCCACAGGTATATTTGTAGGATGGTGACATCATCAGACTTGTCAAAGATGAGTATACCACTTTTAAGGGGTGTGAGTATTCTTCATAAAGGTTGCTCTTCTCCAGGGAGACACACACACACACAGTTGGCAAGTGCAGGATTTAAACCCCTACCTAACTAAATTATGATATGACAGCAATACACATTTACACAAAACGCTATACACATTACTGGGATTTCATCTTTCCACAGGTATATTTGTAGGATGGTGACATCATCAGACATGACAAAGATGAGTATACCACTTTTAAGGGGTGTGAGTATTCTTCATAAAGGTTGCTCTTCTCCAGGGAGACACACACACACACAGTTGGCAAGTGCAGGATTTAAACCCCTACCTAACTAAATTATGATACTACAGCAGTACACATTTACACAACACACTATACACATTACTGGGATTTCTCTTTTCAACAGGTATATTTGTAGGATGGTGACATCATCAGACTTGACAAAGAGGAGTATACCACTTTTAAGGGGTGTGAGTATTCTCCAAAATGTTGCTCCTCCCCTGGGAGACACACACAGATGGGAAGTAGAGGATTCAAATCCCTACCTAATTACATTATGATATTACAGCAGTACGCATTTACACAATGTGCTATACACATTACTGAGATGTCTTCTTTCCACAGGTATATTTGTAGGATGGTGACATCATCAGACTTGACAAAGTGGGTTATACCACTTTTAAGGGGCGTGAGTAGTCTCCAAAAAGGTTGTGTTTCCCCAGGGAGACACACACACTCTCACACACACAGTTGGCAAGTGCAGGATACAAACCCCTACCTAACTACATTATGATATTACAGCAGTACGCATTTACACGATGCACTATACACATTACTGGGTTTTCTCCTTTTCACAGGTATATTTGTAGGATGGTGACATCATCAGAGTTGATAAAGATGAGTATACCACTTTTAAGGGGTGTGAGTAGTCTCCAAAAAGGTTGCTCTCTCCCCAGGGAGAGACAGACATGCACACACACACACACACACACACACACACACACACACACACACACACACACACACTTGGCAAGTGCGGTGTTCTTAATCCAAACTAAGTACGTCTTTACACTTCAGCAAGCAATATGGAGTTACAGGGTGCAATACAGACTTTACTTGCTGACAGTTTGCCCAAAGGTTTTTTTCACATTTGCTAACCTCAGCAGGCTTATCATACTAGGTGTATTGTCAGTGTATTGTATGCATAGGCCATGACCCATATCATATATGGGTTGATGCACCACATGCTGGCACACATAGGGTCAAACCGGTGGCTAAGCTCTGTCAACCCAATACTGGACAATACAGTCAGGAGGAGTAGGGTCATACAACCACAACAACAACTGTCTCACATAGACCTACAATATAAGCACCAGCAAAACACACACATAAATGCACATTACCATACTCAGAGAATACAAATATTAATCTGAAAAAGAGAGAGTGTCCTCCTAAGCAGACAAGCAAGCAACATGCACCTCCAAGCACACACCAGAAAACACATAATACACCAAAGCAGTGTGCCTCATAACAGGCCCTAAGGCAAAACAACATACCCAACACACTAGTAATAGGTGACTTCATAGTCAGGCATACAGGTGTTCCACTCACTTGGCTGGACAAGGGGAAGGTTACTGTCAGTTGTCTGTCAGGTGCTATAATCCGCCACATAACACAAGCACTTACATCACTCCAGAACAGGTACATATATGACGTGTTCTTTGTACACGTTAGTCTGAATGATCTGAGACATACCTCCCAGGACAACATGACAAAAGATATATATTAGCTCTATGATCGTGTAGCCCAGGCTGGTATAACCCTGACCTTGAGTAGCATCTTACCTTCACCTACATGATACTGCAATATAACAGAAAGAAGATAAACTTCAACAATTGGCTGATCTTCTGTTGTTATTCAAAGGGGATCCAGTCTCTGTCTGCCTGTGATGACATGATAGACAAGCCTCATTGCTTCACTACAGATGGTTTTCACCTGTTGCCCCTATGCTTCTGAATATTGGCCAAGGCTCTTGCTGTCCCATATTACCTTTTATAGGCAAGGCAAGGTTCATAGGTTCATAGATAGGTACTAGGCTATTAGCCCTGGGGCCTATACAAGCCCAGCCAAAAAGGTACCCTGGCTTTTGCCACCCAAGATATTTATTTTCCTGTGCCACTGTTGAGCAGATACACAGAAGTTATCCCCAGGGTGAATTTCCTATTTCCCATCCAATCATCAAGATTTTTCTTGAAGAGTGCTAATGAGGAGCTTTGTTTGATATAGATAGGTAGTTTATTCCGGAGTATGGGAAGTGTCTGGGACAGGAATCTATTCCTCCAGCATGTTCTGTTTATTGTGGTGACAAGGTTTAGGTCCCTAGAGCGTGTAGGTTCATAGGTTCATAGGTAGGTACTAGGCTATCTGCCCAAGGGTATTTATAAGCCTAGCCAGAATGTCTTGGCTTTCACCTCCCCTTTAAATTAGTTTCCTGGGCCTCTGTCTAGCAGGGCCACTGAAGTGATCCCAGGAGTAAATTTACAATTTCCCATCCACTCATCAAGATTCCTCTTGAAGAGAGCCAGCGAGGGGCTCTGCCTAACATAAACTGGGATTCTATTCCAAAGCGAGGGAAGTCTCTGAGACAGGAATCTATCCCTCTAGCATGTCCTGTTTATTGCTGTGCTGAGGTTTAATTCACTGGAGCTTGTGGCTTTAAGAGATTTGGTTTTCTTGAGGTGGAGCATGTCCATTAATTCTGGGTTGGACATGGCCTTATACGTCAGGCATAGATCACCTCTGAGCAGGCAGTAAGGAACGGAGTAGAGCTGGAGTTTCTTTAGTCGAGCTGCATAGGGCATCTCTTTGAGGCCCATGATCCTCTTGATGAACTACTTCTGTGGTCTTACCAGCTGTTGCATGTGCTGATTAAGGTACATACCAAATGAGGCATTGTACTCTATTATGGGCCTAATGAGTGATGAGTAGAGGGGCACAATCACCTCTCTTGATCTAAAGGTGAACCCTTTTGTGATTAGGTGGGCTACATAAAAGGAATTTCTAACCACTTTGGCAATGTGGTTATCAAAGGAGAGGTTACATCTACCTGGGTCCCCAGATCCCTAATTACATTTTCTGTACCTAGTAGATTACCACCTATGTGGTGATTCATGGGCACTTTGTTTTTTCCAAAGGGGATGACTATGCATTTTTTGACATTCAGCTTGAGGCCATAGTTTTGACACCAGGTATCTGTCTCTGTAAGACCCTTCTGGAGGATGTCGGTGTCAGCCAGAGAGTTGATTATGGCCCCCAGTTTGCAGTCATCTGCGAACTTGGTCAGCCATAGTCCTCCTGTGCTTGCCTGTACCTCAGAGAAGTATATACTGAACAGGAGGAGTCCCGGATTGAGCCCTGTGGGACGCCACTTTTGACTGGTTTAGAGTCGGACATGGTACCCACAACTCTGACCATGTGTATTCTATCCATGAGCCAGTTGGCCACTCATCTTGTGACATTAATGTTCAAGCTGGTAAGCTTGTCTATGATGCCAGAGTGGGGAATGGTGTTGAAGGCCTTAGTGAGGTCCAGGTAGGCTGTGTGGACTACCTTCCCTTCATCTATGGCCTTGGTAACTGTTTCAAAGAAATCAACTAGGTTTAGGTGGCAGGATCTGCCTTTAACAAAGCTGAATTGGGTAGGGTCCAGTGTCTGGAGGTTCCCAATGTCTCTGTTTATGAGTTCCATGATAATTCACTCCATAGCTTTGCAGACCAGGCTGGTCAGGGTTATAGGGCGATAGTTCCCAGGTTCTGTTGTGGCACCACCTTTGTGGAGTGGGATGACTGTTGCTGTACATAGCCTGTGGTAAGGCTGAGTCTAAACAGTGAATTTAGGAGAGGGTTTAGTTCCTTTTGGAGCTCGTGTAAGACGCAGCCTGGGACACCATCCGGTCCCATTGATGCTGTGTTCTTAGCTTTGGAGAGGGCTGTTTTTACCTGCATGTCCATGATGTCTGGGGCTCTGCATTCTTCCAGGATGAACACGAGCCCTTTTGGGGGTGAGGGGGGGGGTGAAGTTTGCACTGAACTTGTCCGCTAGGATGTTGGCAATGTCAGTTGGTTCAGTGTAATTTTTGCCCTTTTGCAGTAGTTCAGAGCATATCTGAGAGTTTCCACCTAAATGTTTGATATAGCTAAAGAAGACTTTGTGGTTATCTTTAGATTCCTTGTCAATTTTTCTTTAGAAACTGGCCTTGGATGATTTTATGGGCTATCATAGTTTCTTTCTAATAATGATCAGTGATGCCTTTCCTTTTTGGAATTTTGCTCTATCATGTAGTAGTTTCCTCCTTCTGTTGTATAGCTTATTTATGGCCAAGGACCACCAGACTGGTTTCTTCTTTTTGGAGGAGTGAGTCTTGGTTTTACTTGAGATAGCTCAATCCATGCATTCTTGTAGATGCTTATAGAATGCACTTGTAAAGGATTCTGCGGATTGGATAGCATTATCCTGTAGCAAGGGGGCTTTGAAACTTTCCACTTCAGTCTTGAGAAGTGTGAAGTTTGCTTTTGAAAAGTTTTTCACAGTGGTTTCCTTGACTGGGGGTGGGGTCGGGATGTGGATGTCCAGTGTGATTACTTTATGATCTGATCTTACCAGTGAGGGGTTTACCTCTGGTGTGGAATACTGATTCCCCATGTTGGTGATGATCAGGTCCAGTATGTTGTCACCTCTAGTGGGCGTGGTGACCAGCTGTTCTAGGACGTTTGAGTTTATAAACTCTAGGAAGCATTGGGCAAAGGAGTTTGTACTTGGGTAATTCTCCCAGTCAATGTTTGGGTAGTTGAAATCTCCTAATATCATGGTGTTTGGTAGGACCTTTATATTTTCTAGTGTTCTCAGGAATGCTGAGTGAGGGTCCTTAGACAAGGTAGGTGATCTGTAGCAGGCTACGATCTGATAAGCAGCTTTGCCCACTAGTTGCACTTGGATGGTCTCTGAGGCCTCGTGCTGTGTCACTAAAATGGAGGTGTAGGTATCCTTTATGAAAATGGATACACCCCCTGCTTTTGCTTTTTGGTCAGGGTTTTGGGGCCAAAGTACGGAGGGATTGGGATTTCTTTAAGTGGAGCATGTCCAACAGCTCTGTGTTTGACATAGCTTTGTATGTTAGGCAGAGATCACCTCTGAGTAGGGGATATGCGACAGAGTAAAGCTGGAGTGTTTTGAGACGGTCTGTGTAGGGCATGTATTTGAGGCCACTAATCCTCTTTGTGAGGTATTTCTGTGGGCTTTCCAGTTGTTGTAGATGTCTTGTGAAGTATGTACCAAAAGGGGCATTGTACTCTATAATGGATCTAATGAGTGATGAGTAGAGGGGAACAATGACCTCTTTTTTTCTGCAGGAGAAACCTTTTGTGATGAGGTGTGCCACATAGAAGGATTTCCTGATTACTGTGGTGATGTGATTATCAAAGGAGGGACTACTGTCCACTTGTGTCCCAAAGTCTCTTATCACACTTTCAGTGTTAAGTATACTACCGCCTATGTTGTAGTTCATGGGTACAGAGTTTTTACCAAAGAGGATGACAATGCACTTTTTGGCATTGAGCTTGAGGCGATGGCTTTGACACCAGGCATCTGTCTCAGTGAGGCCCTTTTGTAGGATGTCCACATCGTTAGCAGTTTCGATTATGGCTCCTAGTTTGCAGTCATCTGGGAACTTCATTAGCCAAAGACCCTCTGTGTGAGCCTCCTTTGACCTACATGCAAAGACCTTGGCAATTTGTGGGAACACATAGCATGATTTTCTAACCAATTTGTGAATGTGTTTCTGGAAGTAGAGATGACTATGCACATGTGTCCATAGATCCCTTATTATTACCTCCATATTTAGGGTGTTGGCAGCTATGTGGTATTTGTATGACTGTAGCTCGAGGCCATAATTTTGACACCAAATCTGTCTGACTGAGACCCTTTTTAAGGATGTCTCTGTTGTCCCAAACATCGATTATGACAACCTTTTTGCAGTCATCCACAAACTTCGCTAACCATAGCCCTCATGTGTTTGACTGTATTTCTGAAAAGTATACACCAGACAGGAGGGGTCCCAGGACTGAGCCATGGGGGACAGCAGTTGTTACCAGCTTACAGTCCAACAGGGAGACCAGAATTCTTACCTTGTGGGATCTATCTGTGCCCCAGTTGGCAATCCATCAGATGACATACGTGTTTATGCACAGGTTGTTGATTTTGCGGATACATGTGTGTGGGATGTTGGAAAAGGGCTTTTCAAGGTCTATGTAGGCCATGTGTAGCTCATTTCATTGATGTATGTCCTGGGTGACTGCCTTTCAAACTGTCTGACCAAACCAAAATGGGTAGGGTTGGGTGTTTGTAGGCTCCTAATAGCTCTGTTTATGAGTTCCATAATGATGGACTCCATGGCTTTGCAGATCAGGCTTATTAGGCTTATAAGACAATAGTTCCCATGATCTGTTGTGCACCAACACTTGTGGAGTGTGCCAAACGTTTCTGTAACCCATTCAACAGTTTCATATCCTGTACAGAGGGTGAATCCCAACAGACTGTTCAGGTGCTGGGTCTGTTTGTTTTGGAGTTCACATATGAGACAGCCAGGGAAATGATGTCATCCCATAGATGCAGTGTTTTTAGGTTTGGATAGAGCTGTTTAACCATTGTACATGTGATTTCTGGGTTTTCACAATCTCCAGGTATGGTAATGGGCCCTTTTGTCAGTGAGAGGGGGGTAAATATGTATGAACCTGTCTGACAAGATGTTGGCAATGTCAGTCATGTACATGTATTCATTTACACTTTGCAATGACTCAGACCATATATGAGTTTACATTGATATTTATGACATAGCGAAAGAAAGCTTCATGGTTCTCTATGGACTCTTTGGCAATATTTTTGCCAGAACATGGCTTGGATAATGTTAGGGGTGCTCATTGTTTCGTGATGATACTGATCGGAGATTTATTGATCTTCTTTGGATTTTCACTTTCTTTGAACAACTTAAGTACTTGTAGTACATAGTTTGATTATGTCAGGGGTCCAATATATTATATGGGTCTGTTTTCATATCACTGTGTGCGCAAGGCAGGATTGGTGAATAGTGACAAGTGTCTGGAGTAAGAACTGCAACTGCCAGATATGTGTGGCCCACTGCTGTACTCAGACATGGCCTGTGTGAGCATGCCCAGTATGACCTTTCAGTATGTTGTTGACTGACATTTGCTTAAGTGTGTGAGCATGCCCAGTATGACCTTTCAGTATGTTGCTGACTGAAATTTGCTAAATCTGTTTAAGTGTGTGAGTATGCCCACTATGGGCATATATACTATACGTGTGTGAAAAATCAAGTTGGTTTTTACTTCAGGGCTCACCTTTGTGTTGTACATTGACAGGAAGCACGCTGTGCCTGCAGGGCTTCCATGAGTCAATTTGCATAGACTTATCAACATTTCTACATACGGGGGGGCAGCTATTATTTGTACATTTCTACCCGGGGGGGCACACCTGATTGTTACTGTGGTTGTACATAGGATGAGGGGTACACCTGACACTTATACACATTTGCTAGGCCTGCACTGCTATGTCAGGTACTCCATTTCAGTCTGTACTGTTGCCTATCATACTGGCTTGAGGCATACCACTGTACTACAGACCTTAGCTTCCAATTACACGCATATTAGTTTGTGACTTCATAGCCTACCCAACCCACATCACACTGCCTGGCCTGCTGTTATCTGTCTGCATAGGCCTGGGGGGAGGTTACTCATATGCCTCTTCAGAGGGCATGATACAGCATTTGTTTGTGTTTGCGTTTATCTACAATTGTCCTGATGGCTGTGACTGTTAGGTATGTGACCCCCCCCCCCAACTGGTATGTGTGAGTGACTTAAGTTATGTCTATTCCAGTGGAATGCTGTCATGGCCTAGTGGTTCAGTACTGTGACTGTAGTGCACAGCATCCTGAGTTTGAGCCCTGTCACTGCTTTTTATTTTCCTGCTGGGCAGACCTGACTGGTTAAGGAACAGTAAAGCAGGTGTGAGGGTGTTTACCCGACTTTGCTCGACTTTGCCCAACATTGCCCAACTTTGCCCAATGTTGCCCGATGTTGCACTGGTTAGCGCGGTGTGCAGCTATGCGCAATTGTATTTAAATATGCTCAATACTGGTAAAATGTGCTTAGCAGTAATTTATATTGCTTAGAATAGGGCACTCATGCCTCAGGTGGTGCTGCAGGGCTGCCTATGTTGGATGCACATAGTACACTCCCTGTACATGTTTGAAAACAGGTAGTGTCAAGTTAGGCATCCCTTTTACTGTATGTGAGAGTCAGAGAGAGGTGTTATTTCCAGGGTTCCTACTGAGTCAGTGTATGTGCTATGCATTGCCTCTTTGCCAAGGCTAGGGCATACTGGGCACGCCTCCTTCTGCCTACTGGGGCAGGCTCAGGTTGTTCCTCCTCCGAGTTATGCTGTGCCTGTGCAGACCTTGGCAATAGTGGGGGGCTGTTTGGCCCTGCCCCATGCTGTTCCTGCTGCAGCTGTTTCCACAGGATCATATTGTGTAGCATGGCACATACCATAACAATATGGGTACATGTAGTTGGTGAGTACTGCAAGGCTCCACCAGATGTGTCCAGGCACCGGAACTGTAACTTGAGCATCCCAAACACACGCTCAATTATGTTTCTTGTTTGTGCATGTGCCTCATTATGGAGTTCTTGTTCAGGTGTGTGTGCATTTCTGATGGGTGTCATCAGCCACGACTTCAGTGCGTATCCAGCATCCCCCACTAGGTGACCATCAGCGATGTCCCCATTGGCAAATCTCTGGTACAGCTGCGTCAGATGCCAGATGTGGGAATCGTGATAGTTTCCAGGGCAGCCAGCACACACATTCATTATTATGCCCTGGGCATCGCACATGACCTGGCAGTTGATGGAGGGGAAGCCCTTGCAGTTGATATAGACCCTACCCTGCTCACTGGGTGGTGCTTTGATGCGTATGTGCGTGCAGTCTATTGCACCCTCTACCTCAGGGTATTCTGCTATTTGGTGGAAAAGATGCATATTGCTGGCCAGTGCCTCATGGGAATTGGGGAAACATATGTGGTCACCGACATGTGCTGACATGGCATCCAGGAACTGGTGGAGTATTCTGGATGCTGATGCCTGTGAAATTCCCATCATATCACCAGTTGGTCTCTGGAAGGTACCTGTAGCTAGTTATCTTATGCCAACACATACCTTGGTATCCACTAAGATGGGGTCCCCTCTGTTGGTTCTGTGTGTGAGGTGAGGCCGGCACAGCTCAACAATTTGCTGCAAGAGGTCTCTGTCCACCCTATAGCCCTCCACTATCTCCAGCTCATGTAGCCCCTGGTAGGTTACCCTGGGTCTGTACACTCTTCTCCATCTCCTCACTGTGGGTTGCTCAGCAGCATTCACAACATCACCACCCTCAACACTTTGCACATGTTGGTTTATGATAGCAAGAGCAGCCCCTAACATTTTGTCTGACTTAAGCTTTTTAAGCCTTCCCTCTTTGTGTACTGCAGTTTTGCAGAGTTCTTGGGAAAAAACAGGGGGGAATGCTGTTTGCAGAGTTTAAAGTGCTGGGCTGGGATAGTCTGCTGCCTGTGTAATTGGTTGATTCTGATATATTTCATCTGGCAGCTCTGCTAGTTCTCCTTGGTTAACTTTCAACTACTTCTTTTCCTTCCTTTTCCCTTTCTGTTTCCGCCCGGGGCAGCGCCGTGCAAACATGCGCACATGCGAGCACACATGCACGCATGAGTGCACATGCTGTGTGCACGTTTGCAAGAAATTTCCGATATTTTAACAGTGTGCACCTTTGGTTTCAGGTTTTCAAATAGGACAACTGTAGGCACGCCTCTTGCAATCCTAGGTTCATAGGTTCATAGGTTGGTACTAGGCTATCAGCCCTAGGGCCTATACAAGCCTAGCCATAAAAATTCCCTGGCTATTTCTTCCCACACTATTTACTTCCCTGGACCCCTGTCTAGCATGGTGACTAACGTGATCCCCGGAGTGAGCAACTCATGGCAAACACAAGCCACTGTGCTCCAATTAGCTTACAGCCTTTCTGACATACCCCCTCATGATGTCACCTATATTCTACTTTACTACTTACCTACTCCTACACTCACACTTTTGGGACATGGCTCACATGCTGGGGAAAATTGGGATTCACTATCCTTATCCTCATTTGCATAGGATTGCCTACTAATGCATGGTTACATCTCTCACACTGAGCTTCCCCCCTTAGCAACCACTACTCAGTGGCCATATTGTCTTCAGCCTGCCATTCACCTGCATGGCAAGATAAGCTTTTTAGTGAAAATGCCTATTTTTGGCTATTTTTTAATTATTTTCTTGTTTTTAAAGCGCCGCACGTTTGCGCGGTGCTGCGCTATGCTTAAACATCGGAGAGCGGGGGAAAAAAAGTTAGATTTTAATAATTTTAAACATTTATAAATGCCAATGGCCTTATATTTGGCCATTGGCATGCTTCCTCAACTGTATGCATCCTTTATTTGGAGTTGTCATAGCTCCCTTTAGCTATTTGCAGAACGGTACTCCGATACCAACAGAGTACATTTCTGCAGATAACACTAATCTTCCATGGACAGGTTAGTGTTTCCTGGATTGCAAATTTACCTCATTTGCATAGTTTTCAGCAGCAAATGAGGTCATTTGCATACCATGATGCTGTCCATGCAAGAGTAGCTTTAGCTGCTCTCGTGCATGCCGCTGCCGGCTGTACCTGGATCGCACGGCAGACATATTGCCACCGTGAGCTCCTACACTCTTCTTGCACTCCATGCAAGCTTTCGTAAATCCGGCCCATTATGTTACACTGCAAAATGTAAGAGTAAAAAAAGTTGTAATGAAAAAAGCACAGAACATATGTTTCCTGGTAGAGTGCAATGGAAAGCAATAACATGAGCTGGAGAAAATATGTGAGGAAAAACTCATTAGTCATATTAGTTGTACATATTTGTATGCGATAAATGAGGCCTGAGATAATTCTAATAATAATAAAGACATTTGCTATTTGTGTCAACAATTGCCAGAAGTCCAAGATTAATTCATTTACTCCAGTTAAGCTCCTAATGTTTGTATCCTGAGATTTTTGACAAAATCAAGTTATGGTCTTAAGTTTAAAACAAAGAAAAAATGTCCAAATCCCTAGAGAGGTAAGAGTTATTAAACAAATTTAAATGGCTAACTGTTTAGCACAAACAAATCTTTACAGTGGCAGCATTCACTAGCGTTTAGGTGTGAAATTAGATTTTGTAAGTCTTAGTAAACTCAGTATATTCATTTTGAAATATGTTGTAAACAGCTTACAGTTATCACCGTAACCACTCAAGCTGTGCACACACTGTCAGGATCATTTTGTTCATCCTTATCTGAAGTCTAGCATGAGACTATTTCTAGGAAATGTAACTAACAATCAGTACCATATGATATGATTTTCTTCATACCTACTAAATGTAACAGAATCAAAAGCTTGCTATCTATAAATTAAATACAAAATAAGAATTATCAAAAACAAGTATCTTCAATTCAGTATTTATCGGGTCCTAATGTTTTTTTAACAAATATTATTACGTAATACTTAACAGAATATTTATTAACTGAGCCTGGCCTCATGAAGGTAGATGGATCCCTGACTGTGAATTAGCACGCCTGTATTTGATTACCAGCACAGGTACTTGAGGAGTGGGTGTAATCACATATGCCTTCCTTTGCATTTTTACAATGCAAAAACTTCATAATGACATTGGACTCTTCTTTAGAAAACAAAACTCGGCAGAATAATTGATAGTTACAGCAGTATTATTTTTCTAAATGTTTAAAAAAGATTTTACTTAATTGAAATGCTTACTATGCAATCTACATACATGTTTTCGGCGAAATGATTATGAAATATGCACAAAGCATTCACGTATGCCATTTGTAGTCTGAATGTGCTGTAATTATTAACATAGATAGTTTCAAAATGATCAGTAAAAATGATCCAAATTGCATTTACTTTAACATGCTGCTCCTTGGCAACTGAATTGTAATTACATTCACAATATAACTAATAAATCAGTCCTTTTGTTAAAATGTCAACTAAAGACAAAATATTATGAGTGAATTGTAATTAATCTGAGTAGGTCTTTTGCATGCATATTTCCAGGCATGAATGCTGTCTGCCTACTACCCCTGCCCAAAACTGCCATCATAATTCATCAGTTATGGTTTCATGTAATAATCTTATAATTACATATTTGAAGTCAGACCTAACAGTCAGAAGGCCAAGACATTTTCTAAATTAGCTGCAAGGCTGACCTAATTGTAAGTTAGACTGCATTTATTGGGTTTTTGTAAGCACATTAGCAATGAATGGTAAATAGAGTAATGGTTATATTATTAAGAAAATTATTTTAAGTATATCTTTTAAAAGGACCAAATGCAGTACCTAAATCAAGGCAGTACCACTTACGCTTATTTACTGGAAGATAAAAGGGCCCTTTGTTAGTGGAAATAATATTTATTTAGCCAAAATATAAGAAACATGTCAGCAAAATGCAATAAAATAGCTGATAATACAAACTAGTAGCAGTACAGAGACTGCATCCCCCTCTGCACTATTGCCTGCAACTAACGTTAAACTCCAGACGGCAAATATCTCAGGGATCACTTATTTTAATTAATTCAGCAGGGAGTTAGTTTTATCCCTTAAATCCAGCATACATCCTGTATCTCAGGAGTTTCATGGAAAATAGATATGGAGAAACATTCATCATACACAGATCTCACCTTGTTTTTGTCTAGGTAAGTTTGCAGGACATTGTTCAGATTTACTGCGTCACTCTGAATTTAAAAAGTTCTGTTTGTTTTTCCCCTCTTCTCATATTAATTGCCAGATGTCTTTCCCATATCTATTCTTAGTATATCATCTAGAGTTGGGAATGATAATGATAAGGCTGATATATATGTTTTGCAAAAGGTTTTTAGGACAGATTATTCAGTTCTTCCTGTTTGCATGAGGGTTTGCCAAATGACTTTGACTGTTTACTAAATTTATATTTAAGTATCAATGGCATTCCTGACTTGGACCCACCTAAAGAAATCTCAGTTTATTGAAGTGTATGAAAGGAATGATCATCAGTTCTCTAAAGTACTGCCACAAAAACAATACTTGATGAGTGTGTAGTTCTTTTTTGTCATACTTTTGTTGTCTACTTTAAGGTCTAATGTTAACACAAGCAGCAGGATTCCCACCATTATTGCATTTTGCTACTCTCTTTTATAGTGTTAAGAAATGGCTGCCATATCCTGCCGGCAGCAGTGCACAGAACCTCCAGTGGAAGTTTTCTTTTCTTTTTTTTTGTCTCATTTATAACAAGGATTAATGAAAAGGATTCTTGTGTCTACAGAGTAGTCATTTTACTGTAAGCTATAATTGTTGTCTTAGTACTTCTCTGCTTTAATTTTTCCTTCTCTCTAAATCTTAGAATGTCCTGCACCACCCTTCATTATAATAAATTTGATAGTTGTGAAGTGTAAACTCCTCCACAAAAGATACATACACCTCCCCACACACACACACACACACACACATAAACTAATGTTGGTAATCTCCAAACTCTGAACCCTACCCAGTTCGGGTTTGTAAAAGGCAGATCATGTCTCCTAAACCTGATTGACTTCTTTGAAGCAGTCACCAAAGCCATAGATGAGGGTAAGGTGGTTCACACAGCTTATCTAGATCTCGCCAAGGCTTTTGACACCATCCCCACACTCTGGAATTATAGATAATCTCATTAAACTAGGTATAAATCCCTATGTCACAAGATGGGGTTGCCAAATGGCTCACTGACAGAACCCACACTGTGAAAGTAACAGACTCCAAATCTGACTTCAAACCACTGACAAGTGGAGTACCACAGGGTTCAGTCGTGGGTCCTCTCCTGTTTGGTATCTACTTCTCTGAAGTACAGGCTAACACAGACGGTCTTTGGCTAACAAAGTTTGCACATGACTGCAAACTAGGAGCCATAATCGAAACTCCTAACAATGTGGACATACTACAAAAGGGCCTCACTGAGACAGATGCCTGGTGTCAAAGCCATGGCCTGAAGCTCAATGCCAAAAAGTGTATTGTCATCCCCTTTGGTAAAAACTCTGTACCCATGAACTACCACATAAGTGATAGTCTACTTAACACTGAAAGTGTGATAAGAGACCTTGGGACACAGGTGGAGAGTAATCTCTCCTTTGATAATCACATCATCACAGTGGTCAGGAAATCCTTCTACATGGCTCACCTCATCACAAAAGGTTTCTCATCCAGAAAAAAGAGGTCATTGTCCCCTCTACTCATCACTCATTAGACCCATTATAGAGTACAACACCCCTTTTGGTATGTACCTCACAAGACATCTACAACAACTGGAAAGGCCACACAAATACCTCACAAAGAGGATTACTGGCCTCAAACAGATGTCCTATGCAGACCGTCTCAAAAACTCCAGCTTTACTCCATCGCATATTGCCTACTCAGAGGTGATCTCTGCCTAACATACAAAGCTATGTCAAACCCAGAGCTGTTGGACATGCTCCACTTAAAGAAATCCCAATCCCTCCAAGCTACACGGTATATGGACCTAAACCTTGTCACCACAATAAACAGAACATGCTGGAGGGATAGATTCCTGTCCCAGAAACTTCCCATACTCTGGAACAGACTACCTATCTATGTCAAACAGAGCTCTTCATTAGCACTCTTCAAGAAAAATCTTGATGATTGGATGGGAAATAGGAAATTCACCCCAGGGATCACTTCTGTGGCTCTGCTCGATAGGGGCACAGGAAAATAATTTTCTTGGGTGGCGAAAGCCAGAGTACCTTTTTGGCTAGGCTTATATAGGCCCTAGGGTAATAGCCTAGTACCTACCTATGAACCTATGAACCTATGAACACACACACACACACACACACACACACACACACATATATATATATATATATATATATATATATATATATATATGTGTGTATATACATATATATATATATGTGTGTGTGTGTGTGTGTGTGTGTGTGTGTGTCTAACTATATATAAAAGCAGTCTTAGCATATAGTGTTATCCTAATGACTGTATCACAGCAAAAAATTGCAAAATAATTTTCTTGTTAGTGATAACTATTCCTGGATAGATGGTGGATGGAGAGCTCATTACTATAATCAGAAAGCAAGGACAGAATTAGGTCTGTATCATATAGGAATAGACCCTTGACTATGACCCAGATTACTATAGATTGATTAGCCATTCTAGCATTAGAGAGGCTAAATCAGAGAGAAAGAGGCATAAAGAGATGATATCAGTTCCCTTTTGCAGGGTTGGTGTGGATGGATACCTGCCAAGGAATGAATGTTCCATTTAAGCTTCCTGTGACTATCAAAGGTACCTCAGAGACATATCATTCACAGTGCATTTGGTCACCTGAACTCTATTATCATTCTCAGAAGCAAGTGACAGTCCTCCCAACCCAAGGAGTGCCAGCACACATTACTGGGCAGATGTGAAGAAAGTATTTTATGGTCATGCATGAGGTGGGTATGTTGGCATAAATAGAGAAACGTTCTGACCCTACCGTGGATAATGGCACCAGTCACACTGCTCAAATCTCACTCCAAGATCAATGAATGGTCTGTATGATTCTCACCCCAAGGGAAGCAACTGAGTTCGTAAAGCATTGAGGTACAAACTTGATGGCCAGAGGTGGAGATCTGAAGCAGAAAAGAGATGACTAGGGTGGGCCTTCAGCTTACCTCTATCTTTCTGAACATGTTAAGAGAAGCTCATGTAGTTATGTTGTACCATCAAACCTGTTGCTGAAAATTATTTGTTTGCTTCTTGTCAAATATAAAAAAGTAAATAAATAAAGAAATTGATCCTTTGTATGAGTATTCTATATTTTGAAACATTTAGCCAGATCAAGAGTCCATTCTGTGACAGAAATTTCAGTATCTAACCTTAAGACAGTAGGGTAATAGTTAAAAATCCTGCTACATACCTATTATTTTCAAAATATGAGTGCAAACAAATAACATATAATTATTTTTGTGGCATATTGATTGTATGATATCACATTGTGGGAAAACTTTGACATGAAATAACTTTAAAGCTTGTTAGTGTGTTAATCCTTGCTAGTAAGGAAGCATTCGTTCACTGCTAATGTTGTACTGCATATATATTTGTAGTCTTAGAGGCATAGACATCCAGCCACCATAAAGAGCTGCCAACCAACAAAAATGCTTGTTTTAAACTCAGTCTTCTTATGATATCAGTTTATGTGTAATTATTAGCAGGCATGATATTTATAATATTATAAATGTTTATAACCTCAATATACTTACATGAATCTAAGCCAAAAGTTCTCAAAAGCAGCTTTAATGTCTAGGAATAACATATTCTGAAGAGGATACAAACTGTATATGGTGTCATGCATAAAGAAAGCCTTCCAAAGCTCTGTAACCCAAATCTTTCTTTTTTTTCTTATCTTTGCCCCCACTGTCTGCTGATCATCTGGACCATCATGGCTAATTATTCCATTCTTTCCTCATCACTGGGGTGAAGGTCTGTCAGGAGGTGACATTATTTACACAGCCATCAGAGGTGTTTGAGATATTTTCCATGTCTTCTGAATGCATGTGGCATATATATACACACACACACACACACACACACACACACACACACACACACACACACACACACGTTTACATCACAAAATTGAAGGTCACCAAGTACCCATGTCCCCCTGCATTATCTTACTCAATAACTATGCTTCATTGATTTGTAATAGGCCATTAAAAAAGTGAATGCAATATAATAAATGAGATTACATGGTATGAATTATAGTGTGGTGTTTTAGCCATGATTTCCAGCATGGTGCATCATCTTTCAGGTTATTACCCTTCCCCCAAAGCAATAGACAGATCTTATTTTTGTACCTATGTCCCATGCCGCTAGCTTTTCTTGGTATAAGTGGCCTCTTTGTCTTTTGTAGATATCCTAAACATGGAATTAGTCATACGGCACATGTATTATAATTGTTATACCAGAAGCTTTCTTAATAGATAGTAATATGACAAGAAACCATCACTATGGCAATGAATATCTTCTTCATTAAGACAATTGTAGCTCTTCTACTTCCATTATATGCTTAAATGCAACTGTGCTGGTGACATAAAGGGATAATCTCATGACTATGGCCAGACTGGCATGGGGTCAGTAAAATGCTTGGGTAACAGATGGTGTGGATATGGAGGATAGGTATATCCATCCTGGGAAGGTGTGGTGCTTTCTCGAATGACATGGTTGATCCTTAGAGGGGACTTGGGACTTGCAGGGGGTGTTGTATTGCAAGGGGGAAGGGCTCCAGCTCAATCAGACAAAGAGGTATGGATGAGATGGCATAGAGTCCATTGCATGTCAATCCCTAGGGATGAAATTAAAGCATGGAAGGGGTGAGAGATTAGCTAAAACACTCTTCAGTAGCACTGTGATGCCATCCCAAGTACCCCTGGATATGGGTCAGGATCAGCCTAACTGAAGCTAAGTTAGACTCAGTAGAACTAGTAAAGAAGATCATTTGAGGGAAGCCACAAAAAAGAAGCAAACATTTATTAAAATGTAATTTCTTTAGAGCGTAGCCAACATGGGTTATACATAGCCATACTCTTGCTCCATTATTAAAATTGCAAAAGTCTTAACATAGAGAATTAACATCCCAAAGCTGAACATATTTCTTAATTATAACTGTCCTCTATTAGTACTTTTATGCTGTTTTTTTGTAGAGTGCTACTCCTTATTTTAAATCAGAGCCATATGATATTAAGGACTGTTAAGTGGCTGAAGGCCTACTCCTTTACCAGCAGATTATAAGCCTTGGGCCATTACACATTCTGCAACTCCAATTCAGTTCTCCTATATACTTTGTCAGTAGTAAATTTTGAGATGGCCAGCAAAAATCTATGCTAAAAGAAAAAACAAGAATAATACCGCAATGAAAAAAAATAAAAAATATAATTTATCTGTTGAAACCACATGCAGTCATTATTAAAATTAGCAAATTATTACAGTATTAAGCATTAAACTAGCCATTATGAACAAGCATATGTTGATTGTCACTGAGATCATAAGAAGGTCAATTAGCAGGCATAGTGTGAACCACAGTAAAATATTCTGCTAGAGGGCAGAATGTGCATGAACCATGAATTAGCATTCAAAGCCATAGTAGGAGCCTGGCAAGTTGGGAAGAGACAATTTGCTTTCAAAATTTGCATTTTAAATGTTAGTTACTAATATGTACAATAAATCAGCTTTTAGAAGAACTTTAAGTGTACTAGTAATAGTAGGTTATCAGTATGCAAAATGGTATTGATAGCCTGAACCAAAAACAAAAAATGGAAGACAAGTGGAAATTAATAACAGTATGTCAAGTGCTGAATCTGTCAGCATTTCGAGCTCTACGGTACACTGAGTATGCCTTTTATTCTTTAGCTGCTTTATTCTTTCATTCCATAACACATGGTGAAGACCACTTGTTTAGTATATGTTTTACCTTAATTTAGGCAATATATATTATAGTGTTTAGAATTATAAAGGAAAAGAATGAGCATTCATCATACCTTATCATTTGGTTCTAATGTAAATTACCTTTAGGCAAGGGCATACTTTTGGAAAATGAATCTATCCCTTTCTATTTTTACTTGCTTCAGTCTTTACCTGAGGAATAACAGATTACAGAAATACCAAGTAACATGCTTACTTCTTAAAACTATTTACATTTACTGGTGCATTTCCTCTCAGATGCTAGATGGATAACTCCATTTACTACAAGCAGTGATAAAGTCAGTAACAGTCTCCTAATGAAAGCACTGCTTATTTGCAGTGTTCTTCTAGCTTCAATACCACTGTGTTTTCATGCATTATAACATTGCAGGTGAATGGTATTAAAGTAAGGGTTAGTATGCCCTGAACTTTTGTGACCTCACAGTTGTTGAGGTCAGAAGGGTAACATCAGAGGTCAATGAATATAATTGCTAGTGGTACCCTTGAGTGAAAGTTCACACTCCTTGGAACAATGCACACTAACAGCTAGAACAATTTTAATCATGAAAAGGAAAAATTAAACCAGCACTTGTTGACTTACTCTGAGGTGGGCTACAGTAATAGTTCCAAATGTGTGTGCAGTAAAAGAAAAATCAAAGTAAAATGCAGTAAAGAAGGGAAGGGAAAGAGAGCAGTTATCCACTGTATGTTAAAGGGTTTGTTACTTAGTATCTGTGTGTGTGTGTTGGGGGGGGGGGATATGCCTCTCATCACCTGCACAGCATTTTTGTTAGCATGTGCAGCTGAAGATGTACTAGTCTACTACTTTGAATAAATGTTACAAAGTGACAAATATATAGCTAAAATAAGTGCCTGCTCAGAAATGTGATGTTTTTCAGCAATTACAATTTAAACTGATTTAAACTGTTCATTTCACTGTTTTGTTATTGTTTCATAGACTAAAACAATGTAAAGGCATATATCTACATTAAAACTCAGTTTTGTAAAGAGAAATGAGTATCACACCCCTTGGTTTAGAAAGAGTGTTTAGAAAAATGACAGCTATCACACTCACAGACAGCTGTGGTAGAAAATAAGTCGAAATTGAAGTGTATTAACCCACCACAGTTTGCGCAGGAATGAGCGTGCCCGCCGTGATTGACATGCAGGAGGGCGGAGATTAACAACTGCAATGTGCTGTGATTGACACGCAATGCTAATGTAATGGTAAATCCGTGTCATGTAGCAGAAACAGTAAAATTAAAAGCACAAACACATGCTAATAATGACATGTTTTACAGGCACTACATAAAGCTGTTGCATCTACATAAAGGTGTTGCATTGAGTAATTAGTCCCTTTCCATTCAAACAATATAATGTTTAACAGGCACTACATAAAGGTGTTAAATCGAGTAATTACGGCCTTTCCATTCAAATAATATAACATTAACATGGTGTTGCATCTAGTCATATCACATTAATTTATGACTTAATTATGAGTCGCTTAATAACTTGTGTTATGTGTGCCCTTGTTCCATTCATTGTCTCCGTGGAAGCTATGTGGGCTATGTGCAATAAACAATTCAAGACAATGAATGGAACAAGAGCAAACATGGTGCCTAGTTATCAGTTTTTTGCCTTTTGCCTTTTTTGCATTTTTTGGCCCGATTAAGTTTGCGAAATAAAGAAATAAGCACATGCTAAGTGTCTAAGTGTTTTCTGTTTATAAATGTAACTGTACAAACAGTACTTGCCTTTGTACTTTTACCCCGATTAACTTCGCAAAATAAAAAAGTGATTTGATTTCACATCAATCGCATCTGCGTTTTTATGTTATACACATAATGTTTTCTTTATAATCTGTGCAATTACCTTGTGTTTTGGTGGCATTCACATTACATATAATCACTGTTATACGTATATACGTATAATGTTTTCTGTATTTTCTTTATAATTTTGCTAATCTGTTTATAGGTCTATATTACCTTGTGTTTTGGTGGCATCTTTCAATCAAATGGTGGGCGGTGCAGTTAAAATGGTCGCAGGCAGGGTTTGGGCGGGGCTTGCTACTGCGCATCTGGTGGGTTAATATACTTCAGTTTCATAGAAAATAACTGTCCCTACAGTGTAAGTTTTAGACTGAAGTACTAAAATGTGGCCTAATTTATGTCACCGTCATGCTTGTAAATTCTTCTCACAGTCATAGTCTGTTTTGATGGAAAGTGGTTGCATTGTCAGCATGTGATTGAACTATTAAAACTGACAGCAGTAATGGCAGCGTTCACCAGAGAAAATGCCAGGTTATAACCATGTGAATTTGCAATATTTTTGTTTCATGCATAGTCACTTTATTGCAAATAATAATGCAAGCAGTGATTTTTTTTATTATTATTTGGTTTGATATGGAATATGATTTTGTTATATAAGATTAAAATGGAAGTTGTGCAGAAACTGATGTACTCAAGATGTAACACTTTGCAGATATGACACATTCAGAGGAAGAAGGAGAAGCTATACATTTTGTATAGAAAAAACGTTAAACTTAGAATACTTTTTCTGGAAATGTAGGCCCAGCATATATTAAGTTTCGTGAGTGATTGAGTAGGTGAGTGAGTGAGTGATTCAGTGAGTGAGTGATTCAGTGAGTGAGTAAGTGAGTGCATCATTGGATAGACTGGCTTTGTGTACAGGGTTAGTTCTCTTCCTTGCTCCTTTTGCTTGCTGAAACAAGTTACAACTCAACCATTACCCTGAAGAGGACTGAGCTGGTATCACAGAATGGAAAAATGAATGAAAGAAAATGTACTATGACTGGATCTGAAATGTGATGGCAACACTTTTCATTTATAAAACTGTATGAAGAATTACAATATTTAACATTATTACAGAATAGCCGCAGTGGTAGTGCTGCGGTAGCGCTGTCGCCTCACAGTAAGACGCTGTCCAGTTCGACTCTCAGCTAGAGCTTCTTCTGCGTGGAGACATCCGTGAATGGGCGTACCTTCATTGAAGGTTGTGCATTAGGGCTGGCAACTCAGCATGTAAAAATCAACTGCCAATCATTAGCGGACCGGAGTTCCGCTGTGGCGACCCCTAACTGGGAAAAGCCAAAAGACACACACACACACACACACACACACACACACACACACAGCCACACAGTTATGAAACGGTACACTTAGTGG
Organism: Protopterus annectens; assembly: GCF_019279795.1. Classification (NCBI taxonomy): domain Eukaryota; kingdom Metazoa; phylum Chordata; order Ceratodontiformes; family Protopteridae; genus Protopterus; species Protopterus annectens. The sequence goes on from NC_056736.1 coordinate 101,715,166, forward strand.
TAAGGTTTATGAATCCTGATGTAATTAAGAAGGGCTGAGGATGCAAGGCCAAGTTTACAAGGTCAGGTGTGTATTATCGATGTAGTTGCTTTATAATGGTAACTTATGAGCAGTCTTAAGACAGAATTTAATTTCACAAATTTTAAAAATAATTTTTGCAATGCAAGCACACACTCTGCCTTTGATATGGAAAATGATAGTTGCTGTGAAAAGAATGCAGCATTAAACTTTTAGGTAGAAATGTTAAAATATGACACAGTTATGAAACCATAATCATAGATTAGGGTATTATAACAAGATATTTTAATAGCTTGTCTAAGTTTTCAACATTTCCATCTTGTATTTTAGTTAAATTGTGTAGATGACCAAACTGCGATTTTACCAGATGACTGTAAAAAGCACCTTCCAGTCAGAACTGTGCAATAGCCATAATAGACAGTATAAGGTAAAATCACTGATGCCAAAAAAACTGCCTGATGATCAAAAGGGACACTAGACAGGGTAATTGTGTACACCCCCAGCTACAACAATATTCCATTATTTGGCTGTCTCTTCTCAGTTATCATAAAAAACAGTTCAAACGTGTCAATTTTCCTGTTACTTTTACAATGATCACAGAGATTTGGATTGAATTGAAAATTTACTTTCAAATTTTACTAGGAAGACACTGAAAGTCATTTGGTAAACCAAATAAAATACTGTCACACAGAAAAAAAGACTTGGCATGAGCAACTTAAAGCTTTTCTTTACTTCAAACCCACATTTCTTGAAAATACATCTGACAACCCATTACAATACAAGAGATCTGCTGGTATTCATGGTCAGATGGCATATACTGAAGCATTAATTAGTGGCTATGTGAATGGTGCTGGTGTTCAAAAGGCAAATAGCCTGGAACAGCCCACTGAATGCAAGTGCCCCTTTTCTAGAGTAGCCCAGGAACACTGTTTGATGAAGTGACTTGCTTAGAGTCACACAGAAGAGAAACAAGAGCTGAAGGAATCAAACCCTGCACTACAGGAAGTAGCTCATTAACAGTTCATAGCCTTATTAAGCTGCACTATGTGCCAGAAAAACTGCTGTAAACCAGAGTGCATTTCACACCAACATGCCTGCAAAATAGCAATCTAAATTAAAATGCTTAAATATTAATAGTAAACTTGGAGAGTTTATGCTGTCAATTTTATTCACTGCCAAATAATAAACACACCATCAAAAGTCAACAAATAAGGAAATCAAGGATTACACCCAAAGAACATGGCTGATAAGATGCCACTGTTTACTCTAATCAATTCTCTCCTTTATACAACTAGTGATGCAGGAATCAAGTATTTACACACACACACACACACACACACACACACACACACACACACACACACACACACACACACAATCACCATTTACAGCCACTTGTATAACTGCATACCTCAGATATTTGCATGTGATCAAATGAATGAATAAATACATAAATAATGACCTAGAAGTATATTTCATCTCACTGTTGTGAGAACACTATGCAACCCAATGCTCCCCCATGCTCTCCCATTGTCTTAACTCAAGAATCACAGACAAACACCCAAAATAAGGAACACAATTTAAATACTGATCTTACTTACTAAAAAATTTGCTAGCATAGCAGGTTTTGCATTAGCAAGCATTGTCTGAAGGGTATGATGTCTAAAACGCATGATTATCATTATTTAGTGACCGCAGTGCATAACACTTTACCATAAAGCTACACATTCTATGAAAAATAGACAATAAATATGATGGAAAAATCAGTGGCAGTTGAGCTGTGGAATAGACTCCCTCTCCACATCAAGTAGAGTACCTCCTTACCCCTTTTTAAATGCAGCCTGGATAACTGGATGGGAAACAGAAAATACATCCCTGGGATTCCACCCGTGTCCCTGCTGGGCAGGGGCATCGGGTGCTGACTTGTCTAAACATGAGCTAAACTCCTGGCTAGGGTTATAAGGGCCTCAGGGCCAATAGGCTAGTAACTTCCTATAATCCTATGATCCTATAATATACCCTCTGCATACTAACTCACACACATGGGTGGACACCCACCCACACACACACACACACACACACACACACACACACACACACACACACACACACACACACACACACACACACACAAACATAAACATAATTTACAGCCACTTTTATAACTGCATACCTCAGATATCTGCTTGAGATCAATTAAATTAATAATGGCCCAAGAATGTGTGTAAGCTCTCTGCTGTCAAAAAGATACAGTGCAACCTTTTGCAACTCTCCACAACCCTTTCAACATCTTAGCTTAAGAATCAGAAACAAAGATACAAAATAAGGAACATATTTTAAATATTTCTCTTATATACTTACACAGTTGTTGGAATAGCAAGTGTTGCAAGCATTTTTTGAAGGATACAAAGTTTGAAACATATCTATCTTTATTTAGTGACCACAATTTTCAACAATTTAGCAGAAAGCCATACATTATACTAGGCATAGACAATACCTATAAATTTCTTTGTTCAAGCAATTTTGGACAAAACCACAAATAATGGGTGGGTGTATGGGGACAAAAGGAGACACATTTTTAAATATTAGTTTGTTCATTTGTTAGCCAGAAAAATCTAGTGGACAAAGTCTTCATTTTCATGGGCAACCTGGTCCTCTGTCTGGTTAAATGACATACTCAAAGTTATACGGCAGACAAGTGATGATGGGATTATTTAAACTCTGTACCAAAGACCACATGTGCAGTTCATAGCATGTTGAACCTTAAGTGCCAGAAAACAACAGGTGTGCATGAAACAATAAGAACTATGAAACTTCAATGGTTGTCACTATTGGCTAACTGCAATAATAAGTGATTAACAAGGAAAAAGAAAGTTAACAAAGGAAAAACCAGAGCTGTGATCAAGGATACAAGGTTTTATAGTTTCTGACTACTGTGCAACTCTAAACAATCACTTAACCATCTTGAAAGTTAACTATGAATAGGGCAAAAAATGGATGTTTACAAAGGCCAGGGTAAATAAGAGATATGTTGATGTTCTTGCATTTTTCTGAATAATTTCACAAACAGGCGCGCACACACACACACACACAGACACACACACACACACACACACACACACACACACACACACACACACACACACACACACACGCACAGTATCTGCTTTTAAGAAATAGCCAGCAAAATGCCAGTATCTAATTTTAAGACAAAAGACTGAAAATGCTGTAACTGGCTTTTAAGAAATATTGCAATTTTTCTTAAAAAAAAAAAAAAAAAAGAAAGAAAAGATGGCAAATGCCAAACACCATTCTTTCCACTAGTCCTTTTTATTTTAAGAAGTCTTTCATTGGCTTGAATGTAGAATGTTGAAGCAGATACGTTAAATATGTTTAAATGCTACTATATGAGAATAAGATAAAATCTACTCAAACCAATAAATATTATAGAAGTAAAGTATGGTTGTGTAAGTTGAAATAACCATAACAGTAGCTGTTCAAATGATCACAGCTACAGTAGTCTTAGCTATAGGGGTTATCCTCTGCCAAGGATACAACAGGAAGTCAGCTTCCAAAAGCTTCAGGTACCTTCCACACACCCAAACTGTCAAGCAGTTTAAGCTGAGCTGACTAAACGACAAGTTTTGACACAAAACCCTTCACAGATTTCCTATCAGCAGGAAAGCCCTTTCATGAACACTTGGATATGAGACTGCATTGAAAGAGGAGGATCCATGGGTAGACATGGTAAAATGGCCAATAAATGAACCCTGATAGAGAAATAGGAAAGGCCATACAATAATAGCTTACACAAATACTGTGAAATGAGGGTACAACTTGTCCTGAAGGGTTGCTGGTTATGTTGTTGACACCAACTAGAAAACCTTTTCCATTTGCTAAATATGACTTTCTAGTAGTAGATATTATTGCCTCCATGAATACTTGCTACACATCCTCAGTAAACAGGTGTCTAAAAAGAATTAAGACCCTATCATCCTGGTAGTCAGTGGAATTTGATTTATGCAAATACCCCTGTTCCTGTTTGAGTAGATCCAGTCTGTGAGGAAGTTTGCGGTAATTTCTCCTGGCCATTTGTAAATGGGGAACCACAGTTACCTGGGCCAGAAGGGAGTCACTGCAATGATATTAGGTGATTCTTTCCAAATCTTCAGAAGTACCCTGGATACTAGTGGAAATGGTGAAAAATTATATAGGATCATTCCTGTCCAAGGAAAAAAAAAGGCATCTGTCTTCCAAGCCTTAAGTCTTGGAACAGAAACTTGCCAGTTGATTGTTCAGAGCAGAGACAAAGAAGTCTACTTGAGGAACTCCCCACAGATGGAACACATCTTGGAAGACCCCCAGATTTAGTTTCTATTCATGAGAGTCTGATGTGGTCATGCTCAGCTTGTCTGCCATGCAATTTATAGAGTGAGACTTTGCTGTAAAGCTACATCTCAAGCTAACATGCCTACTCTGCAAAGGCCGGAATGGAGTCACCACACCCCGATTCCCACTTGCTTGTTGGTGTACCACATAACTGTGGAATTTTCTGTAACCACTTGAAGAGGTCTTGAGGACCAAAATGGTACAGAGAGTTGAGTGCCTTGATCATGGCAAGCATCTCCTTGATATGTATGTGCTTGTGTCTGTCCTTGGTGTACTACACCATGTCAACTTTTATCCCTACCGAAACAGCTCCTCAACCAAAGTCAAATTTGTCTGTGGTGATTGACTGCTTTGGAGAAGGGAGGGAAAAGGGGAAACCTGGATTTAAGAATATCTGTTGTCTCTGCCAAAAGATTCCTCTCCTGACAAAATCCAGCATTGGAATTTGAAACGATAAAGTGTGTTGATGCTGAGACCAAAATCCTGAGGTATTCCCTTGAAGTACCTGAATTCTGAACCTTAAAAAATATTAAAATAAAGATCTATTTTTTCTTGTGGAAGAAAAGTTCTTTGAACTGAGCTGTGTAGTTGGCATCCCAGGATTTCACAACCCTGTATCAAAGAGTCAAAAAAAGCTTTCTGAATATTTTCTTGGAATCCCAGCTTGCATAAGAGATCTCTCACCCAACAGAGAGATTCTTGACATGTTGAAAAGGATTCTGCTCAGATAAGTAAGTCATCCAAATATGGAAAAATGTGTGATACCTAGTACCTTGCAATGAGCTATAACTGGAGCAATACACTTTGTGAAAAGTCTTAGCACAGATCCTGGGCCAAAGATAAGGCAGAAAATTGTTAATGTGATTCAGACACACAAAACCTTAAGAAATGTCTAAAGTTTAAATGAATAGGGATGAGATGAAAGTATCTTTTAAGTCTTGTATTAAAAGGAAACTTGAAAGAAGATAAAGAGGTAATGGGTTGTGAAATGACATAATTTTGAATTTGGGTACTATTACAAACAAGTTCAGGTCAGAGATATTCAAAAATGGTCTTCAAGCATTTTCCTTCGTTTGCAGCAAAATACCCTTGGATAAAAACAGTTCACCATTTGGGAAGGTAGAACTGGTTTGATAACTCCTTGGGACATCGTGATATGAAGAACAGGTGAAAGCAAAATAATCTGATCTGGAGGATATGGAATGACTCCCCTGGAAAGGAGGAATTTCCTCCCATTGACATATGTAACTGATTTTCAGAACCAATTTGTCTTTAACAATCATTTGCCAAAGTGAAAAAAGGAGATTCCAAATTTCTGGAAGAAAAAGGGGGCCAGGGTGAGAGGAGGTCACCAGGTCTCCTGAATTGTCATTTCAGACACAATAAACTACCCTTAATTTTAGAAGGTTCTTTTTGGAGCCCCCTTGCCATTTCTTCTTAAATGTCTGTTTACCTGAATTTTGTTGAGACTGATTCATTTTTTTTTTTTTTACCAAAAATGGATATGGAGATAGCAAATCCATTCGATAATTTGGAAAAGGTGGACTGGAAAATCTTACAAATTTCCTGGATCATCTTGTCCCTTTCATCACACTTTTTGATCACCTCTGCAGCAAAGTAGCTAAATATTAAATCTCTCCAGGGAAATTTTTTAAAGCTGTTTTTAACATCATCTTGCAGTTTCTGAGGATGAAACATGCAAACATCCTGAAAACACTACTAATGTCCATAACCCTGGAAGAAGTATTAACAGAGTCATACAAACACTGCAAACAATAAGTAGAGGCCTGCTCAATAGAAGAAACTAAGCTACTTAAAGCAGATTTTTCCTCACAAGAAGAAACTGCAGATAAAACATTCCTCATACTTTTACAATTTATCAGAACAAACTTTAACATATGAGCTTGACAATTAAAAAATCTGAACATCAGAGTTGCAGAAGTATACACTTTCCCCCATGTCTATCAGTAATTTTCCCATCTTTGTCAGAAACAGTAGGACTGGACTTAACTAAGTGTTTAGCAATGGTAGGATCAACTAAAGCTATAGTAGGTTTGGAAATAGTGTAAAAATGTAAAAGACCGGGGAACTTTTTAGGGGCATCTTGCTGATTATGAGGAAAATTGCAGGCGGTAATGCACACATCCTTTAAAGCAGCCATACAGAAACAAACATTTTCTGAGCATACCCACAATGGGTGTATGTTCTGGAAAATCCTTCTATAACACTCATAGTATTTTTGAGGGACTGAGAAACCTCAGTGCTCTTCCAATGAAAACACTGGCACATTATAGCAACAATCTCAGAGAAAAAAAAGCCCTACAGGGATGAATTAGTAACTGAGCTTTCTTCTGAGTCTGTATCAGAAATGTGAGCATTTTTCCCTGCATCTTCCAGTTCAGACTCAGAATCACGGATCTCTTCAGGAAAAGAGGACTCTGTCTTCTTTTACTAAAAACTACTCTACAACAAGGATCAATTGGCTGAATTAAATCAAGAGCCAGGCCCAGTAAACCACTCTTACCCAAAGGAAAATGAGGAGGAGTAGATACATGCTTGGTTTTCTATTTCTTTTTTATAGGAAAAATGGGTCCAGCAGTGTTACTAATATCAGCAGCTGCTTCCCCAGGGATGGGCACAGCATTCTGACACAACAGAGAAAACTTCCCTGTTCCTTCTCACAGGACTGACAAAAGTTGCTCTCCCTTGCCTGCTGAGTGGAGTCCAACAGCTACATAGGATGTGGATCACCTCCAGTCCATAGTGGCTGAAGGTGTGACGCCAGAGGGATCTGGGAAAAAACATGAGTGTTCAGAGGTACAACAGATGGCCACAGGAGAGTCACGCACATACGGCTAAGGAAAACTGCTAGCATGCTATGGTGACTATGGCTGTTTGCATAACTTTTTATTTTTGTAGCTGATAGAAGGACAGGCTGTTCCATGTTCAACTTGAAAATGGTGCCTCTTTTCCAGGGACGACAAGCAGCAATTGCTTGTAAATACTACCAGTTCATAAAAGTTACTTTCTGACAGAAAAAGCACAGTAAAAAGCATTTCAAAACACTACACCAGCCCCACAAAAGAAAATTAAATACAATTTCTACACAAAAATTTTTTTCAGTCACTTTACACTACTTTTGAACTGACAGGAAAAATGAGTGCTCTGTTTCAAGGTACGTTACAGTGTCAAAACAGTCCATTACAACACAATACTTCTAGCTCTAAAATAACTTCCCTGAAGAGGAAAGTAATAAAACATCAACAAAAGTAAGAAAATGTAAGTGCCCCCCCCCTGCACACAGAACGTATCTGTCCAGCAAATGAAAGCACAAGCTGATCCTCAATTATGGAAAGCCTCAAAGGAACATACTCTTCAGTGACAGTAAAGCTTTGAAAGCCTTGGCACACAAACTTGAATTTTAGTTAGCAAAGCTTGAGCTGCTTTCACTGTTTGGGCAAGTAGAAGGTGCTCTGAAGTCTTGGAAGCTGGCTGGCTTTTATATCCTTTGTAAGATATAACCCATATAGCTTAGGCTACTGCAGCAGTGATCAATATGATGAACATCTAAACAAATTAAAAAAAGACAATACAGTAGCAGGAAATGGTGGTATAATTTCAAAAAAAAAAAAAAAATATATATATATATATATATATATATATATATATATATATATATATACATTATATACATTGATAATGGTCTGTGTATGATTTTATGGATCATTATGCTGACCAATACCATTATTTAGTATATAAATTATGTCCATATTTTTCTGCGATTAAAATGGTTCTACTGTGAAACACCAACTTTCTGAAAGTCAACAAGTTGAAAGAATAAAAAAATTGCCCAAACCTCAAAAGGATGAAGCATCAGTTTTATTGTTTTTGCAGTAGGCTAGCCCCCCCCCTTATCCTCCAATATGAAAGGCAAGCACCCCATACGCCCAAACCTATTTATAACAGCTCCACTGTTACACATTGCGAAGAGAAATCTCTCAAAAACAAGAGATTCATTTCTCGCATACACATAGAAATGGTAGAAATGATGATTTCCTATGGAAAACAGCATTTACATCATGCCAGTCATCTTCTTGTGAAAGGATCCTGATTCAATATGCAGATGGCTTTACCATCATCTACTTTTCAGACACTTTAACTCGCCTCCAAAAAATTACCCAGCAAGCTGTCATTGCCATTGAAACCTGGGTTAGAAAAGCCCATCTCTTGCTTAATCCCACAAAAAAGACTCCTTGTTTTACCCCCCCCCCCAAAAATTCACAATGCTAACAAAGCATCTTTAAAAATCTTTTCAGCAAATGGCACTGAAATTGAATTAGTTCACCATACTCAACTATTAGGAGTTGTAATGGATGATAATTTAAATCTGACCTCCACATCCAAAGCAATATCAAGAAACCCATTAAAAACTAGGCATGCCATACAGAAACAAACATTTTCTGAGCACACCCACAAAAATTACTCTAGCCAAAACCTACCTTCTCTCCTACCAATTCTATGAAGCCTCAGTTCTAACCAATTTACTATTAGTCGTAACAAAACAAACTTGAAAGCTGCTACAATAAAATTGCCAAGTTTGCTACTAATTCAACCTCATGTACCTATCACTGTAAAGGTTAGCATATGCTTAGTTGTCTGGCTCTCCCCCTCCAACTCTCCTACATTCAACTTATAATGATATATAAAATCATACACAGACCATTAACATGCCCATCTCTTACTCTTTTAATTAACATATATTCCCATAAAAGAACTCTCAGATCAGAAGGCAAATAATGTCTCAGCATAAATAAACCAAATAAATCTCCTGGACAAAGCCTATACTCATTGTGACACTGCCAGCCCAGCTATCTGGAATTTTTGTAAATAATCATATATCATTTGTGAATATTAATATAATTCATATACTTGTCTTACAAATGTAAGAGAGCTGTATGTTGTGTACTGAACTTCAAGAAAGGAACCACAGTGTACCCTACTGGAAAAGAACAGAAATATATATAAACTATATGCCTCTGCAAATGTATGTTTTAATAGTAGAAGCTGGAACATACAGAGTTAACTTGCAAAACTTCAAGAAAATAAGTTGAAAAGTAAAGTGTTTTATGATTGTGTTATCTCAGTTTCAGTGCAGCAAGCAGATACAATGTCTAGAGGTAAAGGTTTTCTTATTGTCTTGAAACAGACATAATTACTAGGTTTCAAATGTAAAAGTGTTTAATTGATTTACGACTACCAGTTCTGAGCAAACATCTGAGAGAAATGTACTTCTCACACAAAGGTGATAAAATTCTGTTGGTATCTGTTAGCCTGGGAACGGAAGGCAGGTGAAAAAGAGTGATGTCATCCAAGTTGACCCAGCAGTAATGCTTGACAGTAATTTAAAAACTCTGTCAGAGAAAGACTGTGCATTTTGTATCTTCTCTTGGACCTAGAAACATCCATCATCTGCATTTGCCTTGTTCTGTAAGTAAGTTATTTAGGGCATAGTATATTTTAGATATATATATAGGAATATAGTAAAGATTACTTTAGATGTTTTCTGTATTTATTTGAGACTGTCCTGCAACGTTGTTTTAAAATACTTCCTGTGATTCTGAACTATGTAGTTACTGTGTTGTTTGAGTATTGTCTTGTTTATTTATTATTTATTATTAAATATATGTAAACATTTTAATTGTGGCTGATTTGTTAAGAGATATTTAAGCTCTTAAAGTACTTGCATATGTATTTGCTGACACTGTATAGGCCACTCCAATAGCCTTGCTCTTGATCGCACTAACCATTTGGATTATAGTAACATTACTCAGTAAGATTAGGCACCCACTGTAAGGGCCTTAGAGTAGCTATCAGCTATCTTATAGTCTGGGAAGTAGGAGGCATAGCTAGTAAACCTGTGCCAGCCTTCCCTAGGAGTGTCTGTGTGTTTGTATATAAATCAAATCTCAAAGTGTGTGTGTGTGTGTGTGTGTGTGTGTGTGTGTGTGTGTGTGTGTGTGTGTGTGTGTGTGTGTGTGTGAGTGTCAGCTATGTGGGCAGGGACACGAAGCACTGGTTGAACATAGGGGGTGCTGGAGGTTTTCGCTTGACCACTCGGCTGTGATCTTACCCTATAGCTGTGCCATGGGGAGTCTTACTGGGGATCTGGAGAAAGAGGCAGAAGCCAACCCCAGACTAACCACAGCCTCTGTGTGCTCTTAAAGGAAATTGTACTTTACTGTGTGTGTACTTGTCAACCTCCCAATGTGTACGTCTCTCACTGGTGCTAGTGGTGAGGATTAAGGCTCCTTGATTACTGGGCCAGTGTAAAGGCGTCACACTCGTACTCAGTAGCAAAAATTGGGGCACCTTACCTCTTACCACCAGAACTATCTCTAACCTATCTATCTTTAAATGTTCCCTAAAAGAATAATTTACAGACTCATGGACCTGCTCCTGTGTCAATCCTGGCTGAACTTACTCACTATACTTCATTCACCCCCCCCCAACCAAAGTCACATCTCACAGCCCTCTCCATCCTCTTACCCCATTCTTTTCCTTTGTTTTTCCCACTACCTTACCATATACACTTGTTTCTGCTGATCCTTCCTCTACCTTCTTATCTTTCCTCCCCTGCTCACCTAAGCTACCTGAAGATACTATGCCCTGCACTCTGAGTATAATCTCCTTTTCTCTCCATCCTTACTTCTTTCTATAACCCTAATATGAACACTCTCCTTCTTACTAAGACATCACTTAATTTCCTCTCGCTGTCTCTAATCATGTAATTTCTAATATCTCTTTTAAATATCTTTTTGGAATTTTCTTAGGTCTCATTTATTTTGTACTAATCTTTGTAAAAAATAACATGACTAATGGGTTTTTATCGTATATTTTCTCCAACTTGTGTTATTGTTTTTCATTGTACTCTACTCCTATGTTTTGTACTGTTACATGAAACTTTGTGATTTAAAATATCTGTAGTTGTTTTTTTTTTTTTTTTTTTTTTTTTTTTTTTTTGATAGATTGAGATTCTGAAGCTTTTGTCCTTGGCCTCTGCTGAAAATGGACTCTTTTTGGCCCAGACAGACTTTCCCGGTAAGCAAATGTCAAATAAATAAATAAAATATTTTTTTTTCTTTGTGCCACTGAGGGTCAAGCAATTTTACCTCAAGCATGTGTAGGGGAACCTGAATAAAACAGTACTTCTAACTTTAATTAATGAAGACCAAACATTATTTGCCATTAAAAGACAAACTCAAGAGAAAATAAAAAGAATATTATCTTCAACTGATTCAATAAATTATAAAAGAAATGGTAGCAATACATTTGGACATTGAAAGAATTTAGTTCAATAAGATGGAAATAGCTTGTTAAAGCAATACAATGTGTTACTGTACTAAATAATTCAACAACATATGTTAGAATGAAAAATATTTATCACAAGAAAATATATAAATAGAGGTATAAACAATGATATCCATTATGTTACCTTTTATTTGCCACTGCAATCAAACCATGTTAATTATATACAGAAAACTAATGGCATTAATTAGATTTATTTTTGAAAACAAATAGGCTGGATAATGATTTTGTTGACAACTGGAATACATTATTCCCTACATTTGAATAAAGGTTGAATTTAGCAAAATTATATCATTGCCTAAAATACTTCAAGCAGTCATACAACTTCCTTAATTCTTACTATAGTCCAAATAAATTATTTAAATAATATACTAAAATGTCTCTGTTGCACAAATAAACATAGGATAACATTAAAATCATTTAGGAACCTAGGATAATGATGAAATAGGGGTTGTATCATAGGATGTTATGCCATACCATCCATTACCAAAGTTCTTATACAGTAGATTGATATGTCTTATACTGCAAATAGAAAGAAATACATTTAGATGTAGGCAATGTTAAACATTTAATAGTGTCTAACAAGTGGGAGCTAGTGCTAGTAATAAGATGTTACTAAAATGAATTAATTTCTGCTTATGCAGTCATCATGTAGGCAACTAAAAAAGCATTAATATCTCTGAAAAATATTAAATATTTTTTTAAAAGCAGAAGCTCTTAGGGGGTCATTATTGTGTGACTAGCAACATTAAAGTAACTAAAAGCCAATACCACAGTCTTGGATGTCTTAGAGATCAGCAGAGAAAAGGAATAAGATTCTCAAAGCTACAAGGGGAAGAACATGAAGCCAGTCTACATCCAAGTCACCATTCTCTAGAACCCACTTTGGCAAAAGGAGTATTTTTGCACAGAAGGAATGAAGATGAAAATACATTCATTGACGCAGGAGATGCAAAAAGTTAACATTACTCTTAAGGTGGGTGCCAGGGAAGATATTAATAGTCAAGGGAGTCAAAATCTTTGTGGAGCCAGCCTACCCATTTGAGACAAGACAGAGAAGGGAATAATTCCACCCAGTAGTGATAATAGCCCAACAGAACAAATGAAAATACAAGCTAATGTATCCTGTCTTACTGACAGTCAGCTTAGCAGGAAGTGCTGTCATATGTCCTTCTTCTACAAAGGCACAAGAAAAACTATAACAATCCTCTGCAGTTGATTTAAGGGAACACATTACTAGCAACAAAAATGGAGATAATCCAGCCTTGGCTTCTCCTGGGAGACATCCTTTGGATCTGTTTCCATTGTTCAAAAAAACAGATAATTTCTCTCCAGAAACCAATGCATGTGTCAGCCATGCGAGCCCTCTATGTCCAGGAAGAACAATACTTGACAGTGAGGGTATGCATACATAAAGGTGCAATATACAGTTAATTGCCACTGTGGGAAGAGCTTATAGGGATGTGATTTTCTTGGCCTAAATTGCTGGACTATAGCTATGTGAATCTGGCCTCTGGAATGAATATTTTGTGAAGCAGGAGAGTGGCCTGCTCAATATTGTTTAGAGATCATTCAACAGACGCTATGCATTACAGCAGATTTGAAGCATACATAAGATGTAGCTTTGTTAGAGTACAAAGTACACTCTCTGTTTAGTTTTTCTGAACTGAAGGTTTTTCTTGTATAAAAAATGTCATGCACACATCAAATTCTTGATGTTGTGAACTTGTTTGTGTTATTGAAGGTTTACAGATATGGAATGAAATAGGATTTGACATGTCTGAAGTTAAGTACAATAGTTAAAATGTGTTTGTCTAATAACTTTCTGAATAGCTATAATGAGACAGGGACTGGGGAAACAAACCAAGGAGGGGTAATGTTAATGGGGGCTTGTATTTAATAACTGGATATATGAGGACATAACTTTGTTATGTTGGTAGACAGGACTAAATAGGTGAAGGTTTACACTTACCTTAATGTTAAGAAAGCCATGATTGTCTGCTTCCAGGAAAAAATTATTAAGTTATTAAAAGGATGGTACATGTCTAGATACTATTCTCCCATTGTGTAGGGACTTAAAAGGTGAGACTATATCCTTTTAAACTGATGAATTCCCGCTGGGACAACTGAATGCATATCTGATGATCAAGGAATGTATGCCATTTTGAAGGGACAGATATTTAACATGAATGTAATGATAGTGAATGTTTACCTTCTGCCTAGTACATCAGTCAGAGAACTGAGCTATTTAGTAATAACTTCACCAAGAAAAGTATCAGTAGGTCCAAGGAAAAGATTTTTGTTACCAATTGGCAGATATCTAAATAAGATCTTAAATATGCTTGGCATGGTGGACACTTTTGACTACCCGGTAGTAAGACCACAGGTTTTTACACATTATTCTTATAGTTCCAGAATGTTCTCAAGCATGCATAAAATTTACACATAAAAAGACCATTTAACTTGACTTTGGTCATTAGCTATATCCCCTATCTTCCTCTCAGGCCATGCTGCCATTTTTTAATTTTACTGTGGTACCCTCTGTTGAACCAACTAAGAAAGAAAATAAATCCAATGTTATGTAAGGGGAATCAGGTTAAAGAATCAGTTTACAGTCTGTTTAAACAAGACGTTGAGAAGGAGCAGCCTTCTGAAAGGTTACTCAAGGAAACACTGAGAATAATTGAAAAAAACAGTTATTTAACTTGATAGTCATTCTAAGTTCATCAGGGAGAGCTATTACTCAAAACTAAAGTCATATTAAATAGAATTAATGAATTTCCAATGAGTAATGACTGCAGCGAACCCAAAAATGGAAACTAGGTATAAGGAACTGAGGGGACAGCTGGACTCTGTACTCCAGTATTGTGCTGAGCAAGTTATACAAGCATTACAATTGAAGAATACTGATATATCCCCCAGTGCTAAATTCTTAGTGCTTAAACTGAGACAGCAGGAGGATGAAATCTATATTCAAAGTATTGAGCATTACAGGGCAGGGAAATGTATACTGGGATAAAGGAAATTGAGGAGGGACTGGTTGAATATTACTCACACTTGTACAATGACTATAGCAACTCCCTGGTGGAACTATCAGATGTGAGAAACATTTTATATGCTTCACCTGAAAGTCCTAACTTGACAACAGGAAGAAGCCTTGGTTGCACCTGTCATGTCACTAGAAGTAGTAGATCTATTATCACATTTGCTAACAGGCAAGTCACCTGGAGATTTACAAATAGGGAAAAGAAGAATTTGCAAATTTGTGACTTTGTAATAAAATTTTAAATGGAGGGCCATCCCCAGAATCGTGGAAAGAGGTGATAATAACCCTTATTCTGAAACTGGGAAAAGACAGAACACTCCCAAAATTATATATCTTAATATCCACTTTAAATCACAATTGCAAGCTTTTCTCTTCTCTCCTCTTCTCGCCTCTTCTCTTCTATATTAGCCTGAAGGCTGTCCAAGATTCTGCTGACCCTGATTCATTTGGACCAGAATGGATTCATTCAAGGTAAAACTACTTTTGACAGCTTGATTAAGACTGCTCAAATTGTAGATAATACTAACGGTGTAAGCCAGTCACTAGTATTAGCACATTTTGACACAGATTAAGCATTCAGCAGGGTTTTTTGGAGATACCTTTAAGAATTGCTGACAGTAGGGAGCTTTTCCAATATTTTCATAAAACTTACAAAATACTTTATATATGCGTTCATTAGTGTTTTTATTGGTTAATGGATCTGCATTGAGCCCATTTCCAAATAGAAGGGGTTCATGGTTGGGATACTCCCTTTCACACATGTTGCTCACTAGAAGATTTTAAGACAAGCATGCAACATATTTGTGATATATTACAGCGTGGACTAAGAAAGCTAAATAACAAAGTCTTCTTCCTAGAAGATGTTAAAATTTTTAAGTTTTGAAGAGCTCACTCAAGGTTGTTGAATCTAATGATGATGATAAGTAAAAAACATATCATAAAAAAATGGAAGACAAAGGCCTTTCAGGCCTGTGGGATGAAATGGAGAAAGTAGCCTCACTGGAACTTTCTATCTTAGACCAATGACTAAAAAAAGGCAATGCTCAAATGCCCTTTTTGGACAAGTAAAATGCAAACATAGACTTTATTACTTGCTTTGTTAGACCAATGAAATTAAATTAACAGTAATGTTCTGTATCTGCTTTTTATGGTTCATAGTTTTGTTGTTTAACAAACATATTTGATGAGTGATTTGGAATTTTAATAGTTTTTTTTATAAAAAAAAAAAAAGTAATTGAGTATTCTCTTTCAAATCCAACAAATTCAATTATGTAACTCTATATAAAAATGCAATAATTTAATATCACTTAAGAAAAATGGAAGCCACTACAACTGGGTGCAAGGTTAAACACTTTCATTCTTAATCATACTCATTACTTCATCAGGAAAAACATTACACATAGCAATGCCTTTTTATAGTACTAAAATACCATGTGATATAAAAGCTGACCAATCTCTACTTACATTAGACATTCACATAAATCATATACATAATATAGGTTTATAACTAAACACTTGAATAAATAAAGATATAAACAATATGATAATCATGAATGGTAATGTTAAATGTTGGAAATCTTTTAAAAACATTTAATAGAAACAATGCCATTAATCCCTGACCCAAGAAATCTACTCCCTTGATTACTCCCTTGCATACTAACTGATCTCCTGCTGTCAGCCACCCAAAGTACACATTGTCTGCTTGAATGACATACACTGGCCTTGCTTCCCCTTTTCTTGCATTGGTTCTATACTGAATATGTTCTTCATTGTAGTCCCGTTTGGTCCTCTCACTCTTATCCCCTTTCATAAATGTCCTTATTGCCTTTTCTATTATTTACTTGGTCTACCTAAAAGTATTTCTTGTTCCCTCCTATCATTATCCTCCCAGACTTTCCATTGAACCATATCATTATCCAAGCCTGTCAGCCTTTGTACTACATTCACCTCAACAGTATGCCATCTTAAGATCGGACACACTCTTCCCCACTACTGCCACCCTGCTCTCACTTTTTTAATTGTTGATCTTGCTTCTTTTTATCCACACAAATCTATCACACACCTTCTGTGTTTCCCCCTAGCCAAGCTGCTGGCGATTTAATTCCCACATATACATTTCTAATTGTAGCTCCACCCATCTTACCACTTCTGTTCTCCCACTCACTGTAGTTATCCAACTGGTTAATTTGTCCAGTATTCACTTTCTTGTGTCAGTTAACTTATCTCAGATTTTCCTTCTGATCTCTTCTACTTTTAGACAGACTTTTACTAATAAGTATCATCGCCACCTTTTGACTGTGGTAACTGTGCCAGGTTTTGTACACCTCCTCCTGTCCCTGTTATTAAAGTTGATATGCCAAACCTGATTTTATTTTCCAAATTCATCAAGAATAAGTTATCAGCACTTGAAGTAACATTTATTGTACATCCACAAATGATAACATGCACTCCTCAGTAAGCAAATCTATACTAAGTTTCTTGCTTGTTAATTTCCTGCTTTGTATCAATATAGTTATTCTGTATGACAATTCATGTATGATCAAAACAAAGATTTTCAGGGACAACAGAATCCCTGCCTTGCTTCTCTGCATAATCTCACTCTATCTGACAAAACCCCTGTATACACTAATTTGAACAAAAAGGGATTTTTTTGTTGTTTTTATCATTTTGTCTATTGGATATTAAAGAAGCCTTGGCTTTATTTTATGTTGGCCCGTGGTGGTGACATTGGCATTTTTTTTCTCCCTAATTTGAACATTTGCCTTCTTATATTGATGGCTAATATGCTGCATAGCCCTTCCTTCTTCTAATACCTGCTTCAGGACCTACTTCATAAAGTCCCAATTTTCTAAGTTAAATTCCTTCTGAATATCTGAATACTATCTCTTCCCTTTTTGTCTTTTCGCTTTAACAACTTATAAAATTTGACAGGAGTATCCAGTAATCTGTGCATGACCTAACCTTCACAAATTCCATTTAGAACGTTCCCACTCATTTTGGTAGCAGTGAATCTAACCTGTTGACATTTATCCTAGCCATGATTTTTACAGTACTATTTCACAAAAAAAAGACTTTAATTTTCCAAGTCCTACTTCCCTCTGTTTCCCTTATTTAACACCACTATATCTGCCACCCACATTGATTCAGACATCTCTTCTTCTTTCCCTATTGTATTATAGAAATCATCCTACCTGCATTCCTACTAACTTGTAATTATCAATTGGAAAATTATCTGAACCATGTGCTTTACCTTTTGTCATATGTCTAATCATCAATAAAACTTCTGCATGCTTAGCTCTGAGCATTCTTACCTGTCTCTCTCACTCCCTTCCTTTTTCTCTTTCTTTTTTTTCTCTGAGATGTAACCCTTCTTTTTCCTCAAATTTCTTCCCACCTGGTAATCTTCATGCGAAAAGTTCCCTGTGGAATATTCTACATTCCTTTCTGGTGCTTTTATTTTGCATAACTTTCTTTCCCTGCTCTGTTTGCTCTGTTGCCACTCCAATACATTCATGCGCTCTCTTCTTAAATCTTTAAGCTTGCATACTAATAGCTTCATGTTAAGTTTCCGATTATTTTCCCATCTACCTCCCTTCACTTCCATTTCTGCCTGTATATGTTTTTTTTCTATCTTCTCTAATTCTTTCTGCGATTCCTTGATCATGTTCACTCTACACATCATATCTTCCTCCATTTGATCCTCCTCTTCATTCATATTTATGTTTGTCTGCCAAAACAGGGTCTCTAATTTCCTTATCTGATTTTGAGACTATGTATTCTGGCATCTTCTATAACCCTTAATTTCCACACTCTAAACGGCCACAGTTCCATCACAGTGCTTAACTGCTACCTCTCTCTTTTCTCACTTATTCCTCTGGATTACCTCCCCAGCCATGTAACTACTCTACCTGACCTGAACATCTCCATTTACTTGGGTTCCATCTCCAGCTCTTCATTCCCTCCTTACCTGCTTTCCATAAAATGTTAACCAATAAATAATATGACTTTACTATTTCACATATGTCTAAACCATCTACCTATAAGGTTTCAACATCTTCTAATATCCTATCTAAAGTACTTACCCAGCTACCTTAATGTCTATTAAACATAAACTGCTTCATCCTCCCCTAATTTTTTCTCCATGCATTTAGCACTTCTGTCCATTTCTCATATTTCCTTAAACATTTCTGACATTTCTCAGAAAACACTGCTTTTCCATGTAACTTAACTGATCTTGGCTGTGACTCTACATTGAAATTCCTTGCCAGTATGGCTCGGTCTCCTGTACATTTAACACTTTCTATTGCCTCTACACATATTATCATTTTCTCTGTTTCATCTTTATTCAGGCCTTAATAGGATCCCACTACAACATTCTTATTTTCAGATATGACTTTAGACACCACCACCTATCACTCATCCCTATCCCACTCTTATCTCACCATTAACTTTATCTGCTTTTAATAGTATTCCTCTTCTTTGGTTTACTCCTCTTGAAGCAAAATGCATCTCTCTTGATTTCTAACCTTTTTTTAATTCTTTTTGGTGTACTGTATCCATTCCTTTAAATTAGATTGTACTCAATGTATGTACTCTCATTACCGAATGGTTCAGGCTTCCTACATTCTAACTCCCTACCCTCTATCTTATATCCTCCACTCTGATCTGCTCTCTTCTCCTTAGTAGATGGAGGGTCCTCTTCTAAGGATCAAAATTTCAGAACATCGAATCACTGGTCTGTGAAGACCAGATGATCAAAGTTTTGAAATATTGAACCTTCTGAATGGAGATCGCTATACAGTACGGAATGGGAAAGTTACCATTCTCTTCAAGGTAGTGAAGATAACTCAGAGTTGGTATATTTAAGTAACAGGGGGTGTGGTGGTGGAGGGGGGCTTGTCCCTCTGTAAAAATGTGAAATAAGAAGTTTTCATGTTTTAGATTTTTTTGTAAGGTTCGATATTTCAAAACATCAATCCTCTGGTTTTCAAAGATCAGAGGTTCCATGTTCTGAAATTTTGATCCTTTGAAGTAGACCCAAGCTGGAACCATAGAATATTTGGAAATGCCACAGCACTGCACCAATGTTCCTTGTCTCTAGAAAAGACAGGTTAAAGTCATGGCTGATTGTCCACCTTTACATCAAGTTGATTATTGCTCTTTTGGTAATATTCCCACCCTGATGGCTAACTTATCTCTCTCTCTCTCTCTCTCTCCTCATTTCTCCATCCAGAGGCTTTCCCCCCAGCCTCAGGCCTTCAGTATGGTGTCATCATAAAGTTCAAAATCCTAAAGCTGTAATGCACTGCCCACTTGTGCATGTAACATTATTTGTAGCATACCACAGATTACTTGGACTGTGTCCCCTCTCACATATATTTCTTAACCATGCAATATGATTTTCCAAAGGTATAATACCTTGCAGAGATACAGAGTCATTTTCATACTTTATTAATAAACCAGCAGTGTGCCTCCCCATGCCTTAAAGTGACTAAAGTAAACTCCCCACTCAACCACACTATTCTCGTACTATAACTGACTAATAAAAGTACAAATTTACCTTATTGTTCCACTACACATAGAATATATATTTAAACATGCCAATCTATGCATAGCTAATATGAAACATTTTGTTTATAAAATATAAATCTTATCCTAAAAAAATGGTTAGCATTTGCATAGCCCATACTCCTTACAAATGTCCTTTGTTACTTCTATATGGAGTTAGAGTTGCTGGCGCTGTGTCAGACTCCAAGCCGGTCACAAGTGGTGCCCCACAGGGCTCGGTCCTTGGCCCCCTATTGTTTGGCATCTACTTCTCAGAAGTACAGGCCAACATGGGAGGACTTTGGCTGACAAAGTTTGCAGATGACTGCAAACTGGGCGCCATAGTGGAAAGTGCATCGGACACGGATATCCTTCAGAAGGGACTCACGGAAACAGATAGCTGGTGCCAGAGCCATGGCCTGAAGTTAAACGCCAAAAAATGTATAGTCATACCCTTCGGGAAAAACAAGGTAACCCCAAGCTACCATATAGGTGGCAATCCACTAAGCACAGAAGAGGTTATCAGGGACCTGGGGACCCAGGTTGACAGTGGCCTTTCTTTTGACACTCACATTGCTAAAGTGGTTAGAAAGACCTTCTACATTGCCCACCTGATCATGAAGGGATTCACATCCAGATCTAGTGAGGTCATTGTTCCCCTGTACTCTTCACTTATCAGACCAATGATCGAGTACAATGCCCCATTTGGGATGTATCTCACCCGACATCTGCAGCAATTGGAGAGACCCCAAAAGTTCCTCACCAAAAGGATAAAGGGACTCCAAAATCTGTCATATGCTGCCAGATTGAAGAAACTCCAGCTCTATTCAGTCGCATACCGTCTGCTCAGAGGTGACATGTGCCTGACATACAAGGCCATGTCCAACCCGGAATTAATGGACATGCTCCACCTCAAAAATCCAAATCCACCAAAACCACTAGAGCAAGTGACTTAAACCTTAGCACGGATATAAATAGGACGTGCTGGAGGGATAGATTTATCACTCAGAGACTCCCTATGCTGTGGAATAAAATCCCGGTCCATGTGAGGCAGAGCACCTCGCTGACTCTGTTCAAGAGAAATCTAGACCTGTGGATGGGAGATCGTAGGTTTACCCCGGGAATCATCTCTGTGTCACTGCTGGACAGAGGCACAACAAACTAATGGGCACAGTATTTTTTCATATAAGGGGTGGCGTAAGCCACAAAAATTTGGGCTAGGCTTATAAATGCCTTAGGGCAGATAGCCTAGTATAAACCTATGAACCTATGAACCTATGAACCTATGGGCCTATAGTATACACTCTTCTCTATATTGAATCCCTATAACTGTATAGCAATTTCATGTACAAAACACATGAGTCAGTACTTTATAGGTTCATAGGTGTGTAATAGGCTAATGGCCCTGGAGCCTTTACAAGCCTAGCCCATAGAAGTGTCTTTACATCGTGCCGCCTGACATTAGTTCCCAGTGCCTCTATCAAGCAGAGCCACTGGAGTGATCTCCAAGGTGAACTTCCTATTTCACATCCATCCACTCACTTGAATCCAGATCTGCTTACCTTTCTGTCACTCACTTGAACAGTGTACATATTAAGGATTCTACCCTCTTTTCTATCCAAAGTAATAAAGTTGCACCTCACCCTGAGCTCTGAGTTTCAGTCACTTTATCTTCTTACCCCCTCATACCACATCATCTCCTCCCAATTTCTCTCTCTCTCTCTCTCTCTGGCTGCTCTTCATCACCTCACTTGACAGATGCATAGAGAACAGAAAACAAAATACACATAGTGAAGCATCATTGGTTTCTAAGAACCCCCATCCCCCCAACAGAAACATCCTGCACTTACAGGGCTCCACTTCCATGCTTGGTGAACCTTTTTTAAGGTAAGTTTCCATTAATATTGGCTCTACCATTTGCTAAGATTTGTTTTTCTCTAAGCATCTTCTCTTTTCCTGCCCCTCCATTCAGGGTGCTTCTTAGATTACTTCCTCCTCCACTCTACGCCATTCCTCTACAACTTCCTCCTCCTCCCTTAAGTTGCCTTAACAGACCTTGGTTCCTGGTCTGACAAGGTCTATAAGATGAAAGAGCCAATCCAAGTAAAGCTTCTTTAAATGAATACTGAGTCAAGATGACTTATTTTGAAGATATGAAGAGATTTCATGTAAAAAAGTTAGAACTTCTGGATAGAAGTTAAGGTTCACTCTGCTTCCTGAACCACAAACTGTTCTCATTTGTATTGTTTATTATTGAAAGATCAGTACATTTACTGAGCATTCAGAAATAGTGGTACACACAAACAGAAAACAATTCATTTAACAGAAAACAATTCATTTACATTAGAAAGGGTAAGATGCTTCTTTTTAAACTGCTACCACTATATAGCAACTACAGCCTCTTGGATTATTATATTGTATTATATTATATTATATTATATTATATTATATTATATTATATTATATTATATTATATTATATTATATTATTCTATTATATTATATACAATTTATTTCATATCAGCTATACAGTGTCAAATAAAGTGTTTCTTTCTTTTCTTATCAATCCATATAAACTGCACAATATGTATATTGTCGCTTGTCTCTCATTCAAGAGACAATGAAGTGATGTGTGGGCTCAAGATATTTATTGTACATAACCATGTCAGGAACTGTAATAAGAACAAGTATTTAAGCAAACTGGTTCACTCATTACTTCAAACACACTTGCATGTACATCTCCATTCATGAGTGCATTCACTCTGGCTGACTGTACAAAATGGTATTGATTTTGCACGTGCTCAATAACTTATATACACGTGCTGTCTAGCTACAGTGGCTGACTAGGTACAATACACACAATGATCTACATATATATTCTACTTGTTACTTTAGAAATTAGTTTCCCCAGTTGTTGACTAAATCTCCTTTATATATCAGACATAAACAGTATTTCTGTAAAACAGACAGATACATTCATTCACTTAGACATATATAAGCAGTTCCTATTGTATATTTCTAAACAGCCCACAGAAACTAAAATTATTGAAGAAAACTTTCTGAATATCATTACTGTAGATTTATTTATTTATGTATATTTGTTTATCAGGGTAGTGCACTGATCTCAAAGGATGATTTGTGTGTATAGCCCAGGTGAATTGGATCACATCAGAAATGAGCAAAACATGTTTGCTGATACAAGAATATGCTAAAAACATATATGCATGTTTATAGATGCAAACATATTGTACAATATTTAGATTAATTTGAAGTATGTTTAATTGTGTGGTATCAGACATGCAATTACAGTGACCTTATTCACTATTTTCTCTATTTATGTGATGAAATAAATGACATTAAAGTAAATTTTAGCATTGTCATTAAAAAATAGAATGGAAATTAAAATTGCTTCAGTTTTAAAAACAGTAGTGTATCTCAGTCCTTATCAGGGTTTCAGTATAAGCTCATTTCCACCAGATTAGACATGAGAAGTCTCAGGACATTTGTCATATTTCATAGTCAGCTACCTGTGATGTTTTAGACTTAGCGTTAATACAAGAGACATGGGAAACAGCAGTGTTGTTAATGGAAGATATTCAAGTGCTTAAATCCCTATGAATGCAATTACTTTTGCAACAGGATATAGCTTTAGTTGCAGATCATTAAGTCTGTATTGACAGACTGGACTAATCTTTATTCAAGGGAGAACCTTCTTGCACAGAATGTAAAAGATGTTACAGTTTACATCATAATAATAATAACAGGGACCATAGATGGGGATTTCACAAAAATGCTAGATTTGCTACAGAATACTAAGGATGAAAGGGAGGAAACTTGAACTGTGAAATGTAAAAGAGAAAATTGCAGAAAGGCATGTACTTCAGTGTAATAGCATAGGGAGGAAAAGTTATTTATTTATTTGTTTAGTTTTGTCAACCAGGGTACAGCACTGATTGCAACAGACCAATTTCAGTCTCAGCCTGAGGTTTTGAAAACAATAATATATATATAAGACATATATAGTAGGAATACACAAGAAAGAAAATAGACTGCATGTCCTCCCTGTGGTTGGGTAGCATTCGAAAGACATGCGTCCGTAAATGGGTGTGCCTTCATTGAAGGTTGGGCGTCGAGCTGGTACCTCGGCGTTTTGTAAAAATCTACTGCCAGTCATTAGCGGACCAGAGTTCCGCTGTGGCGACCCCTTACTGGGAAAAAGCTGAAAGACAAACAACAGCACAAGAAAGAAAATAAAGCAATTTGTGTACCAAATATATAATAAAATGATGTACAAATTTAAACATTGTTGCAATTAATTAGGTACATATGAAGGCTAAAATCCACACATTTGAGGTATGGAGTGCTGTCACTGAATGCTAAATATCTATCTAGCTAGCTAGCTAGTTAACTATCAGTTTATTATTGATTTATTTATTGGCATTTTTTACCAAGTTAGTTCATAAAAAGAAGCAGGAGAAAAGCTCCAGTAAAAAAATATAATTTACACTTATATATAACACTTAAGTGTTATAAAACAATACAGAATCAATGAAAGATAATCGTACAAAGTGTAAAAGAAAGAAAAGCAATTACATAATGCTGTGGAATACGAATTTAAAGCAACAATGTAACATCAAGCAATTGTGTGATAATATCTGATAACACTAATATGACAGAGCTATAATTATGCTAAGATACAAGGAAAAATAAATAGTGAGGTGTAAGGTGAAAAATGAAAAATAAAAGGTGTTTTCATTACAGTATATAAAATACACAAAACAGCTGAGGTGCAGGTTGGTAGGCTGAGAGGAGGAAAACAGGGAGTAAGGTGAGAAAGACATGAAAATAGAAAAAAAGGAGAGGAAAATGAAAAAAAATACTGAAAGAGGAAAAAAGGGTAAAATGTAGGTTAAGAACAGTGAGTGTTATTGGTGAAAGGAGGAGGATCAGAATGAAGGTCTGTAGAGTATATAACGATGCCTTGTGAAAAATGTAGAGAGGCAAAAAGACCAAAGTGGGGTGAAGAAATAGAAAGTTTAATTCACATGATGTATGACCCTTGATTTTATTAGAAGTGGTAGTTCTACTTTATGTGTGTATGTCTGTGGGTCTACTTCATATGACTGAAAACTCAAAATATTGAATTTCATTTGACTGAGAGCACAACACCTAATTTCCAAAATAGTCTCATTATACTGAAAGATTACAATGCAGAATCTCAAAATACTGATTTTTAAGTGACAGACATGATGTGTTTCCCTTCACCTGTGACTTGTTTGTGATAAAAAAAATACTGTAACTTAATGTGCCGACTGTCAGAATACCCACAGTAGCATAGAAAGTAGTGTTGTAGGGTTTCTAAATGTGGGTATTACTTTTTACATTTGTATGGGCAGTATCTGCAGTAATACAACAGACATTTTGTGTGCTCCCCGCAGTGTGTACAGTACTATAAGGTAAGTAAAAGGTATATGCCCTTTTTTCCACTGTAGTGCAGTCCTGGAGTAAGTATATATAGTCGACGGTGGTGTGGGGGGCACAGCCCCCTACCTAATTTAGTTTTATATCGTCTGTTTTTTGTTAAAAGAGTAAGTAAGTATTTTTTAAGTTTTTGAAAGAATTAGTCATTGATGCTGGAAGTGTGCATGTCTATGGCTTACAATTCAGTATTTTGAAATTCAGCGTTGTAAGCTTTCAGTATAATAAGACTCAGGCAAATGAGTTTAAAATTAGGTATTGTGGTCTCAGTCAAATGAAATTCAGTATTTTGAGTTTTCAATCATGTGAAGTAGATCCATGTCTGTACATCTATACATCTCTCTCTCTCTATATATATATATAAATGTGTGTGTATATATATATATATATATATATATATATATATATATATACAGATATATATATATATATATATATATATATATATATATATATATATATAGAGAGAGAGAGAGAGAGAGATCTATCGATGTATATGATATATAGATAGATGCATATTTATATCATTTATAAACACACATGCATGCACATATGCCATTTATAGCTATACTGATGCTGATATACTGATATAGTAAAATTGCAACAATGTTGTATGTTTAAATATTTGACCTTAAAGCATCGCTAATGCAATTGTGTGCTGTAAATATACCAACAAGGCTCTTTTTTAAGACCAGTCAGGTAATACTATATAGTAGCTACCTTAGAAATTTCTTCATGTTGAGTTTATAGGTCATTATGCTTTCTATTAATTATTTTATAAATTAAGGGATTTTCTAAACTGTAGCAGTTCTACTATAGTCTCAAGGGAGATGATCTCATAGCCCTTTGTTCATAGGTTTGTTGGTGAATATTAGACAAACTAAAATGAAAGGTCATTTTAAGCCTATCCAATAACCCTAGATTAGAATTGGACTCTGTATTTTTTACCCATAAGGTGAATAACTTAACCTTTATGCCAAATCCCCCCAGAAGGGACCAGAGTTCAATTGTAGACTTTTGCTGTATCTCAGTCTGAAATGGGTTTGTATGCCTGGAGTGGGATTTTTTGAAAGGAAAGATGTAGCCAACTGAGTAGACTGTGAAACACTAGAAAATGTATAATTTTGGTCCTGGAATCTTGATGCTTTCAGGAAAAAACAGGTTCATTTGCAGCCTGCAACAAATTCAAGTTAGTTAGCTGGACCAGGAGTTCACTGTATAGTTGGATTTTTACTCAAACAGTGAAGAAAAATGGTCATGGATTTTTCTGTTATTGAAAATATATGTACTATAAATATACTCATACATATACACACATCTGTATCTAATATATATATATACACACCACTGGCTGTTTTTGGTAGTTTTCATTGTTGGGGAATGTGGTCACATTATATTACATTTGAGCCCAACAGTTTACCTGTAGTTCAATTATAATTTAGGTAAGTAATTTTCCACTTTCTCCAATGGAACTGTGAGGTTAGTATATTTCATTTCCAGTTGTGTTGGGGTATAGACTCCATTTCAGAGGTTGTGAGGGGCAAAGGACCACATGTAAAAGCCAAGTTTTGGTTATTTTACATGATCACAAATGAAATGGGTTTGTTTACATTTAAATCACTTTTAATTGCTATTTTGTGTTTTATTTACACTGATCAAAAATGAACCTGCATGGATAGATACATATGAGATTTGCCTTGCAACCTGAAACAAAAGAACTTATAAGTTAAATAAAAGCCATATTTCAGTTATTTCTGGGTCCATTAAATGTTGAAGTCAGCTGTTGTCACTTTTTGGCATCTTATTTACACAGCAAATGTATTAAATGAAATAAATATGCTTCTTTTGTAAAACAATATACAAGCATAGAAAATTAGTGACACTTCTATGGGCAACGACAGTTCAATTAAAATGTAGTGTTCTTTCAGATTTAGGTGCACTATTCTCATAAACTCAGGGTTCTTGTAAGCACATGTCAAGTCAAATACAAGGTTTCCTTACACAATTGGTATTGGCAAAATAGCTGGCTAGTATTACATGAACAATATCTACAAAGGCCACAAAGAGCTAAGTCTGTGCAGATTAGCTTTACACTTCCATACAAATGGAGCAAAGTGAGATACCATTTTGTTGTACTGCCACATGGGTACTGATATATCCAAGTCACTTCTCCTCTGAGGAGTAGCAACTTTTCCACCTTACTGGAATACCCTATAGGCTGCCTTCCTCCAGATGCACATAACAGCTTCCAAAGTAGAGATGGTGTTAACATTTAGAAGAGGCCCAGATACTTGCAGTCTACATATCACCCTGTCACTGCCACTCTCCTAAGCAACCTTTTAATTCATGTTGCAAACTTTTAGGAGTAGTAGGCACAGACTGATCTGTAGTTACAATGCTCTTACAGTACAACAGGCCAATTGCCACACTATGTTTGCCCATCTCACAGAGGGGAATTCACAGTTACTGGTATTTAGTTGCAACAATGACACATTACAGCAAGTCTTTGTACAGGTCTGGACTTGAGAAAATTGGTGCCCTAGGTTTACTGTTACTTATACCCAGAAGAATAATGTATGTGTTCTGGCATTATTGCATGTATGCACATATAAAAATCAGTGAGATTTTTTACACACACCTGCATGCACACAAACACACACGCACATATACACACGCGCACGCACGCGCATGCGCACACACACACACACACACACACACACACACACATACACACACACACACACACACACACACACACACACACACACACACACGCACAAGCCATAGCAATACTAGTTTCTTACTTATTTTAGCAAATAGCAATACATTGTGCAACACTAGTACTGCCATACCAGATCAGTGACTGCTGTTTAGCAGTTGTCAAACAGCAGCAGGGGTAAGCCACTTTTATTTACCTCAGTGAGGAGTAATACAAACCTGTCACTATCCCTGATTTCACAGACCTTCCCTAATTTTGCACATAATTTTGCTCTGTCCTTTTTAAAAAGTTTGATTTGCTGGTAAATCATTCAGGATTATAGATAGTCAGTAACTACAGACATGGGAGTTTTATACTTCTTATTGTGCAACAAAAATGCATGTTGGTATAAATGTATTTTGCTGTTAACTTTTTAAGTGAATTAGAATAGTATTTAACAGGTGTTCCTGATTTTGAGCATTCATTCTGCTATTATTTTTTGGTCTAGTGCGGAATTATTTAGCAAAGAAGTTGAGAGATATAGTATCTCGTGTTCTACCAGTATTTATAATCCACCCTGAAAGAAAATAACATCCCTGAAGATTGGAAGCATCAGCTCTTCTTAAAAAACAAGATTTGCACTGAAATCAGTCACTTTGGCCTGCTGAACACTTTAGTACTTACTTTGCTTATGATCATTATCAGCTTTATCCAAATATGGTCATATCACAGTCCTGCGGTTAAAGAGCATAAGCAGGAAATTAATAATTTTTTCTCTTTGTCCCCAAACAACAGCAGATTTTGTGGGGCCCCCACACAGTCAAGGCTGATTAATGGGGTCTCCTAGTAGCTACAGGTATTGCAGGTACCTCAAGCTGGCTATGTTTTTAGTTTTAGTGGACATAATGTCCACCAGCAGGATTTAACCAAGCCAGGGGCACTATGCCAGTGGTAAAATAGTAATGGAATTGTGAAGCCTATTACTTGATAAAAGACTGCTACTATAACCAGAGATATCTTTGAATTTTAAAGGAGATGTAAATAAGAGTTATTTCTAATCTGGTTTATTAAGTATACAAGATTGCTGTACTAGCTTTTGTTAGTTTAACAGACAGTCAAACTAACAAAAGCTAGTACAGCTTTACTGTTTGGAATTTATTTCTCTGAAGTCCAAGTTAAGTAGATGACCTTTGGCTTACTAAGTTTCCTGATGATTGCAAATTGGGTACAATCATTGAGTCCCCCAATGATGTTAACATATTACAGGAGGGGATAACACAGACAAATGACTTGTACCAAAGCCACTGTCTAAAACTAAATGCAAAAAAAGTGCATTATTATCCCCTATAGCAAAGCAGAATTCCCTGCTAATTACAATATTAAAGCACCCCCTAAGTTCAAACCCAGTGGTATGAGGTCTGGGAACACAGATAGATAGCAATCTGAACTTTCACCACAAAGGTTCCACATTGGTAACAAAAGACTTGCACATCTCATAAGTAAGGGTATTGCATCCAGGTCTAAGCATGTTATAACTCCACTGTACTCGCCCCTCATAAGACCATTAATAAGGGAGACCACAGAGGTTTTTCATGAAGGAAATACAGAGCCTCCAAACCATGACTTACGTCAATAGACTGAAAGCCCTGTCAGTGTACTCTGCATCATATAGGCTGCTGAGAGGTGACTTGTACCTGGCCAAGATTGCTGCCTCTGACCTTATTTTGATGGATATGCTGCATATCAACAAGTCAAATGGCACAAGAGTCACTCACTCACTCTAGGGATCTTAACTTAGCCTGTGACATTAACAGAACATGCTAGAAACGCAGTTATATCTCCAAGAGATTGCCACTACTCTGGAATAAACCTCCAATTCATGTGAAGCAGAGTTCTTCAATGACCCTGTTCAAGTACAACCTGTACAAATGGATGGGAGACCACAAATTCACTCTGGGGATGGCACCCATTTCCCTAATGGATAGGGGTAGTCGGTGTTTATCACAGCCTTGCTCTGCGAATTACATCCATCTAACCAAGGACAATTGAGACAACTCGGGATTAACATGTCTAGGCTTGTAAAGGCTCTGTGGCTGCTAGCCTAGCAACCTCTTATGAACCTATGTTACAAAATGTCTAGATAAGATAACTTGCTGTGGTTGGGGACTCCTAGGAATAGAGAGCCCCCAGTGACCACAGGGCTTGCTGGTGCCTAAAGCCGGCTATGCTCCAAAGCATACTTTCAGATGCCTAATGACATGTTCTATTTCACTTGTCCACTTCTTCAAAGGAGCCTTACCTTTAGTTAGGTCATGGAAATATGAAAGGGAAATCTTAGCTTCTGTTTAGGATTTGAACACATAACCTCCAGCTTTCTATGCAGGTGTGACTGCTGGTCGACTAACAAGAGACTCTGGGCAGATAAGTGTTGGGATTTTCCTTTATGATCCATTTTTCTTTTAGTTAGGAAACCCCCAATATGGCGATTAAGATCATAAAACATAGAGAAAGCGTCCTGCTTATGCACTGATAAATTATGAAAATAAGAAAGGAAAAGATTCACTTTTATTTATGATTTGACACAAAACCTCCAGCATTCCATACTGGTGTCATTGCTACTACTTTAAGAAGAGCCACTTGATAGAAAGAGGTTACGTTTTTCCCTCAAGGGTCATTTTTCTTTCAACAAAGAAATCTCTAGTATGGTAATTAAGGTCAAATTACAAATATACTCTCACACACACACACACACACACACACACACACACACACACACACACACACACACACACACAGAGAAAGAAAGCCTCCTTATTTGGCATTGTCAGAATCACAGAAATATGCAAGGAATTGCTCTCATTGCTAGTTGTTTTATGCTTGATAACATTTGATTTAACCAATCTAATAATGCTTCATGAAACCAACCATTCTAATAAATACTTTGATTCTGCTACAGTAATACTTTTAATGAATTTGATGACAGAATGCAGATTCTACACTTCTTGACATTGCCAGATCAGGCATCACAGCATATCATCTGTATGCTTCCAGGTAAACATTGTTTAAAAGACTGACAATTGGTACAGAGGGTTAAGGCTGTGAGATGTAGTTCTCAAGGTACAGGGTATGATTCCATTTGGCCTTATTGTACTGTGTGACCTCAGGCAAGTCATTTAACCAGACATCGATCCTGGGACTCCTCTAAAAGGGATTATGTGTCCAGTTGGCACACCTGGTTAACAAATGAGCATTATTACAATTAATTCATTCATTAATTCATTATTTATTTATTTAAGTTTGATTACTGGGGAAGTCCACTGAGTCCAGAGAGCCTGTTTTCAGTGGAGGCCTGGGGAGAAAAGCTCCATGAAGCAGATTACAGTAAAGATAGCACTCTAATAAAAATAAATGTACAAGTACAAATACATATCAAATAATACAAAGCATGACAATATTGCCCATAGTGGAAAAATATTGTGCAGATACATTTTAACAAATTACACAGTTAAAGTCAAAAGCTATTTCCAATATTTACAGAGTGTGAGAGATTGTATGGGAATTAGCTATAGAAGGTTATAGCCAGCTATAAGGTGCTTAGGAATTCAGGAGGATACCCTCCCAGGGGCTTTTGTTAAAGAGCTCTAGGTAGGGAGAATGCAGTTACATTTCCATTTGGAGGAGAGATAGGTGTAAAGCTGAGTTTTGAAGTTGTTTGTGTTTGACATTGTCCTTAATGTGGAAGGGAGAGAGTTCCATTTCTTACCTAAGGAGAAGGAGAGGAGAAGCTGTACAGCAGGACATTTAGGTTTGTGGACAGTAATTAAGTTTTGGTGCTCAGATCTGAGAGTTCTATTCAGAGTGTAATGGGGAAGGTTGTTAGTTAGAGCAGGGCATTTGGTTGGATTAAATAATTAGTCTATGTGCTGTAGTGAGTTGGAGGAAGTCCAGGTAATTTGTGAATTCTAATCATTTGAGGGATTGGAGGGTAATGCAGGGGTGAGTGAAATGTTTGGCTTTGGTGGAAAATTTAGAAATGTTATAACAGCTTTCAAGTTTGGAAGTGATGGAAGAGGATAGGTTAGTCAGTAGCGGGGCGCCATACAGAAGGGAGGGAAGGAGGTAAGAGGTGGCCAGAGTATGCCTGGTAGAAGTAGAGAGGAAGTGGTTGTTCCTGTATAACATACCTAGTTTTTGGATGGTTTTCTTTATATTTTACTGAATATGGATGTTGAACTTGAGGTGTCCGTCTATACTTACACAGAGTAGTTTGGCAAAGGGAACAACTTCGATCGGAGAGTTGCTTTGTCTAAGGACTTGGAAGGAATTTTTATCAAAAGAGAAATATTTTGAGGGTGTGAATAATAACATTTTAGATTTGTTAGTATTGAGAGAAAGGTGATTTTGGCACATTCAGATCTCAGTAGTTGAAAAGGCAGTCAGTTTTAGATAGGAGTTCAGGGTAGTTAGCGGCAGAGCAGACAAGTGTAGAGTCATCTGCATATTGGATGACAAGACTGTTGACTAATGTTAACAGTTTACACAAGAATAATATTATTGTCATTAACTTGTCTCTGTCTGCTAATATATCTTTTTCATGATCATGTTAAAGAAACTGCTTCAAAAATAATATTTTATTACTTACAGGCAAAGAAGCATAGTTGATAGTTGAAGACTTATTAACACTTTGTCCATGCAAGTTTCATTTAAATTCTGCATGCTTGTTAGTCTCTACTGCCATAAATAGTTGCTTGGAAGATGTACCCCGGGATTCATGAACCTTGCGCCAGGCGCACGCATGGCGTAGGCGCCACAACGCCAGACATGGCCGCCGAGCGATTCAGGTACGATCCAATTCCACGTGCACTACCGGCGTGCGCCTGAGTTGCGCCGCCTCCGGCGTAGGTATGTTAAACACCCCATGTGCGGTGTTGCACCATGCAAATGAAGTCATGTAGCGATTCACAAAGTGGCGCAGGCGTAGCATAAGAGCACGGCAATGTAAACCAAAAAAAACGGTTTACATATATCCAAACATGACATAGGAGTAACGGAAGGCTGTCAACGTCAGGTATCATAGTGGTGCAACATGCCAATGGCGAAAGACACCGAGAATGTCAAAAGAAAACATGCAGAAAATGTAAATAATGACATAAATGGTATGTACACAGAAACCACAGCAGAACCCCAGGACATGTCCGCGGAAGGTGCGGAACAATGAAATAATATGACAATGTCATAAAAGAGCAGTATAATACACATCAGCTTCACAGCCACAATACACCATAGTAAGCATGGAAAGCCACAACCACAGCCCAAGGGTTGCCAAGGAGTGGCGGCAGTGTCCGGCGCCGTAACCATGTATTACTAGTCAATGCCATGCAAATGAGGCAGATAATACTGAATCACAAAACCCCCGCCAGCGTAAGGCTGCACCAAACGGCGCAGCGGTAATACACTGAGGAGTGGCCTAGAGGGAATACATGTCAATCGCAGAGGGGTGTGCCACTGTAGGAGGAAGCACATTGGAGCCCAGCAAACATGGGCTGTACAATGCACATCACAGCAGCAGGACCGGCGTGTGAGGAAATAGATGCACTGAGAGTACACAATGCGCGCACAGATGCATGTGCAAGAGGATGACTACGTTCCCCAACCCAGTCATGTGACGGCCGCCCCGTCAACAACCACGGATACAGGAAGGTGATGCGGAGAATATGAGGAAATGCGGAAGCAGTGTAATTGGAGTTGTAATGAGCAATCAACACCAATCAACCCACGAAGGGCAATCGGCGGCAGCTGACAACTCTGCATGCAGAATCCCACAAAACGGGAAAGGGGAGGCATATGAATGCAAAGAAAGTAGGGGATGTAGCAGAATTGCAAAGAGCGAAGAACCGATACAGCACAGCCAAATAGAGAGGTAGCATAACGGCGGCGGCAGACAAAATGCATGATATGCCATGTGCCTGCAGGATGCACTCCAGGCAATAGTAGGTGCAACGTGCAGAAACAGTAAGGTAAGATGTAAAGCTAAACCAATGCAGGCAAGTGTAATGTAACACCAAAGGCAACAGCGTTGCAGTGCCAACGGTAAAACACGGAAGATAATCCACAGATACGGCCGCACAGACACACCCAATGACATCACCGGGTGTACAGCACAACAGTATAAAGTGTGAATGCACACAACACACAGCGCGTATTCCCAAACGCTGCACTTTAGGGTGTAAACACACGGGGAACTTTTAAAATGTATATGTTGGGTGCCGCCGTGGCCGTGATGCATCGGCATGTGTCAGAGACAGACGGAGTTGTGGAGGAGGGTGCCGACAACTACCGTAGGCCTCAGAGTAGAAGGAGAGTGTTCAGACCAAGGGTAACCTACCAGGGGCTTCAAGACCTGGAGATAGTAGAGCATTACAGGGTGGACAGGGACAAGTTACAGCAAATAGTGGAGCTGTGCCGGCCACGCCTGAGAACAAGAGACAACAGAGGGGAGCCCATCCCAGTGGACACAAAGGTATGTGTAAGCTTGAGAATACTGGCAACAGGTACCTTTCAAAGGCCAACCGGGGATATAATGGGCATCTCACAGGCATCAGCATCCAGGGTACTACACCAGTTTCTGGATGCCATGTTACGACATGCCCATGAGTATATATACTTCCCCAGATCTCAGGAGGAGTTGGCTAGCAATATGCGCCACTTCCACCGTGTGGCACAATACCCGGAGGTACTGGGTGCGATAGACTGTACGCACATAGAAATCAAGTCACCACCCGGGGAGCACGGTAGACGCTACATAAACCGCAAGGGATTCCCCTCCATCAATTGCCAGGTTGTGTGCAATCCGCAGGGCATTATAATGGATGTGTGTGCTGGCAGCCCTGGAAGCTACCACGACTCCCATATCTGGCATGCCTCACAGCTGTATCAGGTATTCGCCAGGGGGAACATCACACAAGGTCACCTTGTGGGGGATGCTGGCTATGCACTGGAGCCGTGGATGATGACACCCATCAGAAATGCACACACACACATGCAAGAACGCCATAATGAGGCACACGCACAAACCAGAATAATCATAGAGCGTGTGTTTGGGATGTTGAAATCATGGTTCCGGTGCTTGGATACATCCGGTGGAGCCCTGCAGTACTCTCCAGGCACATGTGTCCACATATTCATAGTATGTGCCATGCTACATAATATGATCCTGCGGAAACAGCTGCTGCAGGGACATAATGGTGTAGGGCCACCAAGCCCGCCACAACTGCCAAGGCAAGCACAGGCACAGAGCGTTCAGCACCATGAACACACTGTGCCAGCCCCAGTAGGCAGACGGAGGCATACCCAATATGCCTATGCCTTGGCAAAGAGGGAACGTATAGCACATACTCTGACAGTGTAGGCCCCATGGACTGACACCTCCCTACCTGCACACACAGTGAAATGGACGGCACACAAACATGGCCGCCCGTAATGTGTACCGTATGGGTGGTCCCATGTGTGACTCCAACATAGGTAGCACCCAAACACTGCACACCCAACAGCCAGCGGAGCATGGAATGCCAACACCTCAACCATACGCGGGTCCCACAGCAGACGACATAGCCGTATGCTGCCACGTTCGCCGCAAGGTGTATACATATGTACATATGTGCATACACAGATATGGAGATAGATATCATTACACACGTAGAAATATATGTACACATACACAGATATAAAGTACAACAGGTAAAACAGGGAATCACAGGGATGCAAGGTGACAGAGAAGTAAGACGCAAAATCTCTACATAGTAAACATAGTGAACGACAACCCGAGTATCCGGGAGGGTGGACAGAACAGGGAACGCCACCCATGGAAAGGTCAACCTACCTAAATGCATATTCGCGAGTCGGGATGATCGCCAGGCCACGGTACAGTAACAGGACATGTGCGGGTAATATTCTTAGGATATGAGGGCGGAGGTAGACACTGCCGCCGGTGATGCGGGCAACGTAGGTACTGTGTGCAACCGTCCCTGCGACACCGGCAGTATGTGTATGTGTGAGGTGAGGGTGTCGTGTGTTCCACTGTGCGAGTGTAATGTGTGTGCCACTGTAAAATGTGTATGTAGATGACGTGACAGGCGGAGTGGAATAACATGTGTAGGCATACAGTATAGGAACCACAGGCGTATGTACAGCAGTACCCACAAAGTAGTACTGAGAGCTCCTCCCTGGCTAGGCACGTGGCGACGTAAAACGATGCAAAGCGAAAATGTCCCAGAATGTACCACAGGAGTATAGCCAACATGAGATGCAAAGGACGCATGTACAAACCATGACCGTATGTATGGCACCGATATGTTAATTTCAAAATGATACGTCGGCAACGTTACACAGCAATAGTCATGTACCGCGTAAATACGCATGTGCTACCCCGGCACCGATCGTGGCCATGTATCGTCCCGTAAACACCGCTGTGTGTTCTACGAGTGTTAAACAAGCAATCGCCACCTGAATAGGTGGCAACCGGTAGCATACAGGCCGTCCCAAGTACAGGACCACAATGACCGTAAATATCCGTGACAAAATGCCAAGGGATAGTCGGCACGTACGAACAGCTGCAGATATACTACCGATGTGACGGAGGAATACATGCAGGAAGCACACATGCAGGCGATACCGACACCAGACGACATCAACAAAACCTACACTCCTAGAACAACAGACAGGTAACTTGCAGCTCCCCAGGCAGGGATGGAGCACACACACAAGCATACCGTGTATGTATAAATGCAAGGCCCACAACCCGTACCCGTCACCCACAGCCGCCGATATACCCCATCGCACATATCAAAGGGATACAAGCCGCAATAGCAGCAAAAACATACAGGCAGTCAATGACAGCGGCATAACCGCAACATCTCGCGTGGGAAACACTATCAGCAGCGGATGCATACCTGCATCCGTTGTGTAAAGGAATACAAGAGCTATGTTACACATCCGAATGCAAAACGCCATCGACAGATGCCGCCAGGACAGGGACACCCACATGTCGAACATAATACCATACCAAACACACACAATCCACGGCTAACACCACAGCGAAATGTACCTGACGCCACACATAGCGGCTGTAGTCACACATAACATAACACAATACATACCATCCCCACGAAGGTAGTGCAAATAACGAACGCCCAGCTGAGGAATGAACCATGCCCTAGTTCCGACGCGTACTGTACGAATGGAGGAGATGCACAGGTGATATGCGCATAAGTACACACCGAGGAACAGCTATTGGTATGATGAACCCACATGTCGCAGGTGATGACGGATATAAGGAAGACTCCTAGGATATTCAAACTGTATGTTCATACCGAACAAATACAACCAAACGGCTCGAGTGAGAATAAAGTATCTAGCGAGACTCGAACGGAATACGGAAGTCAACACAGGAAAGGTATGTAGAACCCACGAGATGTACTGGTGTGTAACGCATGATATGTATGACGAAGCTGCACTGTATGTGAACGGTGTTTGTAAGTAAAGATACCTGTCCATAAAGCAGAGAGTGGTGAAAGGTGGTTATGTAGTGCTAACCCGCTGAGCATACCAATGACTGTGGACACCGTGTGCACAGCAGTGGGACATCATGAACACAGCCGGGATAACCCAAGGGCTGCCATAGGGGGGCAAAACACAGAACAATGCCACCACCCACGCCGATGCTGGCAGTGGATGTCCAACAAGGAAGTGCCACAGCAGGGGATAGGACATGTATGTATACTGTCACAGCACACATGTGTATGGGCATATACCGTCAATGTCATACGTAATGCGCTTAACGCGTGCACGTATGCCTCGCAGTAGGGGTTACTATGTCAAGTATGTGTAATGTAAAGCTGTCATGATGGATATGTTCAGACATCATACACAGTATCACAGGTATAGCATGCATAATGGAGGTATGGCCTAGTGTTATGTACACTAACAGGATATGTATGGCCTGCACATATGGGACAGAGTAGTAGCAGAATAGCCACCCGAAATGGAAGGAACACCAAGTAACCATGTCCAAACAATCTGTAGCAAGTGCAATGTGTGCAACAATGACGTCCGGCAGGTCCATGTGTAAACACATGTGCAATGTACACAGTAGTGTCACCTCCCCATGGTAGTGTCCACTGAACAGCAGAGGTGGATGTCAACTGCATGTCTACACAGTACTGCCGCTGTGGTGGTACCCTGTCTATGTGTCACCCTATCAGCAAGGGAGCTATCACATGACCAGTGCCACAGTGTGTCCCTGTGGGATGTGCACAGGACCTACGTTCCACAGCATGGTGTGTGTCTAGTTTGCGGAGGTAACACAGAAGCCCAGGCTAAGCAACGTGGCATGTGTGCACATATGCAGGAGCGCTTCATTCACCCCGCCCACTGCAAACGCCATGTAGGAGTACTACATGCATCACTAATGCGGAGGACATGGCCCATGTCAGAGTAGATGACACCCCTGTGTAAGTGGTATGCAGATGAGTACAGATGTGTTCCCCGTCTGTCATCTGCATATGTAAACTGTCTGAGTCTGGTATACATCACGGCATGACTATACCGTGCCATGTAAAGTTGTAGCCGTTGTGGAAGGTACACCACAAATGTGTTATTGTAACCCTGCCCATGTGTAGATGTGTGTATGGCACAGGTACAAAGGCTACCAATGTACCAGCAACACACACAGTACAGATATGTGTGGCCCTGCAGATGTGTACCCACGCCACAGTGGAATATGGCAACCACAGCACCATGTGGGGCATGTGTGTGTACAGCAACCATGTACAATGTGATATGCATGTATGGGGACAATATCCATGTGATACCCAGTGGATGACTGTTGCTATGCAAAGGTGATGTGTATGCACCATGTGTGATGTATCCGACGCAATGACATCTACACGATATATCTGCCACACTGACACCTGTATGGTTGTTAGCAGTATGAGCTGGTGGAGCTAGAATGCTGCCAGGTATGTAGATGTGGGATATGTAGGCATGGACAGTACTCTGTGACAGCATGTTGTGTATGTAAGCAAATAGTGAACATGAGGGGCCACATGACTGAGGACTGTGTAATGCCACATGTACCTGACATGTAGTAGGTAGCATGATATGCTTGCACCACTGTGTGACCTGTCCAGGAGTCATATAGCCTAACATCCTGAGACACAGGGTATGATGTGATGGTGGATGTGTGCATTGGCAATACCAGAATGTGGAATGGTGCTGAAGGGCAATGTGGGGATAATGTCTGATCTGTTACCCTCTGTACCACACCAACCACCCATGCAATGGTATGACAGGTGGCCAGCATGTGGATGTGGCGTGCTGTGGCACACAGAGGCCCAACAAGGGTGCCAGTAAAGGCATGGAGGTCATCAATGAGTGTGTGAAGCACGGATGTGAGGATGTGTCCCAGTGCCATACTGAATGGTCCAGTCATGGGTGTATGAATGCAGTC
This sequence comes from Protopterus annectens, assembly GCF_019279795.1. NCBI lineage: Eukaryota > Metazoa > Chordata > Ceratodontiformes > Protopteridae > Protopterus > Protopterus annectens. The sequence continues at coordinate 101,755,212 of NC_056736.1, forward strand.
CCACATGTGCAATGCAGTACCACCCATGTGTAGTGTGATAGATGCGGTAGTGTGGTGGTCAAGGTACACAATGTCCATGAATAGGCTAGCAGTTAATTCAGTGGGCTGCTGCAGAGACACATACCAACCAGGTTGGCGGGACATAACAGCTAGGGAGATTGAGGTGACATTGGGACAGTGTCCTAGGACATAACGTGTGCATGGCAGTACCATGTATGTGTCCACAGGGACAATGCGATGTCCATGTATGGATTGGAACCCTGTAGTGAGTGAGAGTGTGTATTGTTGGTAGGTACCCCATTGGCTGGCATGTTGCCAACAACATCTCAGTTGGCAATGCCTGGGTGACTGTTGTATGCTACATCGAATGTGGATGTAGCCAAACAACACAGACATACCACCACACTGCGTGAGGGCCCACACTGCAATGTACGGCGGTCATGTATAGGTAGCTAGCTGTGGAGCATGTGATGGACCACGAGGACCCACCATGACTGTCAAGTGATGCACCCCACACATTTGAATATACCCACCGTGCAACAGCCTGCACATGCGCCCATACAGCACATGTGCATGGAACATGAATACCACCATGGCGTCTGCGAAAAGGCCAGTACCGCCATGTCTCTGTGTGGAATAGCATGGTCCCTACCATTGCGTACATGTAGCGGAAGTGCACTGTGATATGTGTCAGCATAGTCACGTATACTGTCCAGCTGCCGGGGTGCCATGCCATTAACCACCCCCGTCAGCAGACGTCAGTAGTACCGGCTGTTGAGCACATGTACCATGTATGCTGCGATGGGTCTGTGTCCAGGGTGTGGCTAGCAGGGCCGCGAAGCATATATGTTCATCTACCAGAGGGGGGATATCCGTAGGTTTAACACACAGACACATGGAGCTATGGTGCATGCCGAGGGTAGTGTAGGTATGGTATGTGTTGTGTAATGTGTCACCCAGCTATGTGTAGTGCATGGCCAAGCATGTGTGGGTACATGGGAGTCCATACTAGGGAAGTGTGGGTTGCTGTCAGCACATGGCAGTAGCAACTGTCCGAGGTGCAATGTACAGTATGACAACACAGCCAGCATGTAACCTGTGGTGTACAGTGTACTCTCTGTTGCGTGTCACAATGTGTCTAGCGGTCACAAACATGGGTATCCGAACATGGTGTACCTATGATGCATTGTGTTCGGAAAATATACAGTATGTGGGTAAATCATTGTGTGATGTGGGATCCCCTCACCTGTGTGTGTTGCAGTCCAGGTATGTGCCTGGGAGGTATGATCTGTGTACAATCTGGACTGGCAGGTGTGCTGTGCAGAGCATGGAGGCAGGTCCCAGGCACCGTAGATAAATGTCAGGCATGCCTTACTGTGTGTGCAGTGCTTGTGTGCAGCACAGTGGAGGGTGCAAGCATTGTCACACATCACTGCATGCCGTGCCTGCCTGTTACAGCCCTGCTGGAGACAGACATGTGACACCACTGCTGAGGCAGCATAGCATGTGAAGATGTACATGTGGGCCCCACACCCTAGGCAGATGTCCGCAGGTCATGTGTGCCACAGTAGTATGGTTGACCACGACTGTCATACTGGACAAATACCACATGCCTGTATAAGTACAGTATGAGCATAGTCAACAGTCGCAGTGACAGAGTAGGCCAATGTACAGTATCCCCGTGTGCAGACCACTGCCTACTGTACACCTGGCTAGACACACACCTGGAGGGTGAATATACCTTTGAGCCATCACATGTCCCAGTCCACGTAGCCTGTACAATGTCATCACAGGGTGGTCACAATAACGTGTGGTAAGACAGACACGTTGTACCAGGTGATGTGTCATGTGTGCATATGTTGAGTTGCACAGCCGTTCACATGTCCGCAACATATTGGTGCATGATGTATACTGTTACATGATGTGTGGAACTGCACTGTGACCCACAACAGGGCCATCTGACACAGGTGTGTTGTGAATGGTGTAACCCATGTTCACACAGGATACACACTGCTGCTGGTGGCTACCAGTGGTGCCTGCAGTGGTCATACAGACATACTGCACACAGTGTTCATGCAGGGATGTCCATTGTTGTGGATGATGTGTTGCTACGTGAAGGTAGGTGTGTGTTGTGAATGTTACATATCCAGATGTCACCATCTGGCGCAGTCATGGTCGTCGACAGCATCACACACATCCACAGCGGTCAGAACCCTGTCCTGAGAATGTGTGTCAGTCACCCTCGTACTGTGTGACATATGTGCACATGGCAGAACACCTCCCACTGGCCGGATAACAGTGTCAGCTAGGATGGCTACATGATGGCTGGAATATGCCGTGATAATGTACAATGCTGGTAGCCCAATGAAGTACCTAGAAACACACACAGTACGCCATGGCTGCCATGTAAACCATGCACAACAATGACTGTCTGACAGACACAAACAATGCGTTGACATGTTGAACATGCACACATGAGAACACCCAATGAGGTATGTTGCACATATCGATGTACAACTGTCATCTATGGCCATAGCATGGATGCAGACGCACATGCCCCACAGGCAGTACCACGTGATGTAGGTAGGGGGGCATTGCTCGTGTACATGTGACAGTTGCTGTACCGCCACATTTCCTGCATAGCTGTCATGTAGGGGTAGCAGTGGCATGTGACTGTTGGACATGCCTGTACATTTGACCATGTCCCACAGGACATGTGTTATGTGTGTACAACATGTGTTGTGCCGTCATCAAGCTGTGAAGTGTACGGCTGACAGTGTACCTGTGTGACTTGTTCTGCGATGGGTGCAAAGGCACGTAGTACTGCATTGCATGCCCACATGCCCCACACAGGTGCATAGCCTGAACATACAATACAAAGAGGGTGTTGGATGATAGCAACCCACAAGAGGAGATGGGTATGGGTGGCAACCCACTACCACATGTTCGGGTACGGTGTGCATGTCTATGACACATTAGCACCCGAGAAGCTAGCGGTACAGCAGTACAGGGTTGCATGCATATATGTTCAACAATATCCCTGTGTGTCCCACCACTGGCCCGTGGACAGACAGACACCAACACAATGTGCAGATATGATATGTGCACAGCACATCACTGATGCCTACTGTAGAACAGGCTTACTGTGTAGACATGTGCACAGTAGGTCTGTGCCAGCCGCACTCAAACACGTTATGTGCCGAACCACACCAATAGTCCAGGCCATGCCACAGACGGACGTGCACGCATCTGTGTATGTACATCTGTGAATGTCTCCGGCATAGCAGTATAGCTGTGTCATTGTTGTGAACAACATAATGAATGGGTTGTATGTGTGAGGGTTGCGTCATACGTGTATGGTCAGATCGACGATACCATCAGTGCCCCTGCTATGTGAACATCCCTGTCCCCATACATGGATACCTATGCTGTGCCCAACACCAGGATGGCGGTGTGCAGTGCACCAGCAGACATGGGGTGGCAGCAGGCACTGGATGTAGACATATGTGGTACCCACGTCAGTCCAGGCAACCATCCATGTGCACGGGATAGCAGTGTGTGGCCACATACAGCACTGTGTTGATCAATATCGCAGCACATAGCACCTGTCAGGGTTAAAGTGTATGCATGGATGTGCGATACCTGCATGCACCAGACACACCCCCACCAAGCGGCGTGCAGCCTACCTTGCATAAGGCCAGTGTCCACACCATGATGATAGACATGTGTAATGTCCATATACACATAGCAATGACATATGGAATGGACAGCCACCCTGCCAATATCGTTACCCCCCAGGTGGATCACATCCCAGTGCCATGTATGTGGCATACCCTGCCATACCATGCAGCCCTGCCCAGCAAGGCTGCACGTGCTATCACAGTCCTACATGGTGCGATGGACAAAAGGCACTGTCACTATCAACCATCCACAGCAGTAATGAGGCGGTGATGCACCCTGTGGTGTTACAGGTGCTGTGTGTTGCTGTGGACAACGTGCGTGTGCACATGCTATGCATGACCTTTCCTGCTAATGTGACATGGTTACACATTGTCCCATGTGTATCACATGTGCAACACAGGTGAGCCGTGGCAAGTTGTCCAACACCCGTACAGTGCTGTGTGGATGTACATGGCACAACACATGCATGTGCAGGTGTCCATGTGTATGTGTGCAGTGCCACCGCTGACGTTCATAATGGCCATGTACGTGATGTCTAGTGACATATACACAGCATCCAGGTGAACAGTAGAACTGTTGTCACATGGGGACCCGTGCCAACTGATATGGACACAGGTGCAGGCAGGTACACATGTCCACAGCAGGCTAACATCAACATGGTGTGTGTACAGTGTGATGAGGTGACACACAGATATGATATGACACCCACTGCTCAATGGTGTGACAGCAACACATCGGCTGTGTCACTGCCATGATGCATCGCAGAGATTACTGTGCAGATGTTGTACATGTCATAGCAATGTATGTCCAGCAGTATGCCAGCACAGCAGTGTAAATGTGACCTGTCACCATCATTATGTCTTACAGATAATTCCACGTTCCGGCTGC